>NC_056750.1:648011779-648186779 GCF_019279795.1 Protopterus annectens
TTTTTTTTTGGGATCAGCCATTCCATGTCCTCTGAAATAGAGACCACATTGTTGTTTTTAACAAGTGAAGTAGCTTCTTCTAAGTCCTTAAAGGCTCTCATCTCGTTGGCAAACTGGATTTTTATCTTGGCTGGAAAGGCAGGTTGTGCCTTGATATTGTTTTGTTTAAAAAGCTTTATTATTGGTCAGTCTTTTTTTCTTTGTTCTATTATTCTGGTGGAATAATCATTATCAAACCTTATCAGGTGCTGATTATATTTTAATGGTGATTTCCTCCAGGCAGATTTTAAAATTAGTTCCTTGTCCAAATATTATAAAAATTTTATGGCAATTGACCTAGGAGGAGTATTTGATGAATTTGAAACAGGTTTCCCTAGTGCTCTGTGCGGTCTTTCAATTCCAGAGGATAAACCTTCTTTTAAGTCTAAGATGTCAGGAATCCAAGTTGTTAAAAATGAAATAATGTCCTCACCTTCAATGTTTAGAGGCAGACAGAAGATCCTTATGTTGTTTCTCCAGTTCATCTACTTTGTTAAGCTGCCAAGCATTTTGTTTAAGAAGATATTCCTTTTGTGTTTCCTCTTCTTTCAGTCTCCCTTCGATGTCATTTAGAGAAGAGACTATATTTATTTTTGTTTGATGTTGTTGTAGTAGTTCATTGAGAGTATTAGTCTGTTTTTAGAATTCAGTCTAAGGTTTTCTAAATCATCTTTAAATCCATCCACCTTCAAAGACAGTTCCTGTAAGGTAGTTGTCATCAGTTGTAGCTCTTTCTTTAAAGCTGCATCAGATTTAGAATCCTTGTGTTGTTCATTTTCAGTGACTGAATATATCTCCAGGTTTCCTGACAGGAAATTTTTCTTAGAAAGCCACCAAAATTAGTATTTATATAGTTTAGTCATTTATATATAAGTTTTTTTTTGAAAATAATAAATTTTGCCTGTTTTATTTTACTAGTTTATGGAGCTGTGAAATTTTGCTGCTTTCAGTTGGCCATTCAGGTTCCACCCCTACATTGATTTATTTGATATGTTAGATTTAGATGGATTTCAGAGGATAATAGATGCTGAGTCTTTAGGATCCAAGTATTTACTACAGGCACTTGCTGCTTTCGGTAGGTGCCTGCCAAAGGGTCTGAAGGTGAAGTCCTGGGACAGCTGGAGCTAGAGCAAGCACATTTTTTTGCTGAGTTATTTATATTTTTTTTGTTATTAGGGAGGCTCAGTTCATTAAAGGTGTACTCTCTTGGCTGTGATATGATCAGAAATTCAGGAAACTCAAAGACAAAGATAAACAGCGTAGATGGAAAGTGAGGCTCAGAAATACATAGCTCAGTATGATTACTGATAAACCCAGAACTAATTTGGGGCAAGTCAAAAACTTGTCTGTTTTGAAAAGTAAGCTCTGCTGGGCTTTTAATTGAGGTAGGTGCTGTTGGCCAGCTTGCATATTTCCACATACCTGCAATATTTGTGGATGTAGACATCTGGACATTAAATGATTGTTCAAGGAAGGCAAGTGTAGTCCTGTAGACAATGCCCTGAAATTTAAGCTTAATAATTCTTTTGAGACACCAGTGGGTATGGGCTGGAACTCCTTTTAGACTTCCAATAAGCCTTTCTCCTTTTGCAGCTTTAAATAAGCCATCCTGGAGCCACTCCCCAATTATGGTAGAAGTCTTGGAGTTATTTTGGAAGGATTACCTTGACAAAACAAAGTCAACTTAGAGCTAGAAATGGGTTCAAACAAAGTTTTTTTGATCAAGTCAAGAGCAAGCCAGAAGACAGTGCATTACAAGAATTAAAATCAGTAAAAGGTAAAGAGCATGTATGCAAGTCATGAATGCTAAAAGAGATCACAAACATAGAATAATGGGTCTACTTCAATCCCTGCCATTTCAGTCTTTTGCTGTTTCACCACTTGGACTAGTTCTGAAGAAAATAAAAGAAGGGGGATTTTGCCTTATACAATATTTATTTTATTCTGAAGGTTTTTTGGTTAATGAGGACATTGACAATGTTAGCATCCAATAACTGCCTCCTTATGATGCAATAAAAGCAAGCCATTAAGAAATTTAAAGACACATGGGTAACTAAAATAGCCATATAATCAATACTGTTTATTTGATACTGCCATCACTATGGGTTGTTCAGTTGCTTGTTCTACCTATGACTACTTCAGCACAGCCCTTTTATGGTGTCAAAAACAATGGTCGCTCAGGATGGACTTCACTATTTGGATGATTTTTTAATCATTGGAGGAGAGGCAGGCACCAGGAATGGTCTTCAATCTTTTATGGTCAAAAGATACTACCCTCCAGGTCTGCTTCACTTATCACAATGACCAACATAAAACACCTGGCAAGACTGGCAAATATCCAAAGAAACAACTTATAGTGACTCATTTTTGTTTTTTTCTAGTTGCCATCCCAGTCATCAGAAGAGCGGCATCGTAAAAAGTAAATTCATACGGGCCTCTAGGCGTACATCAAATAATGACTGGTGTATGAGGGAATTTGAAACACTAAGGAACATGTTTCTTGAGAGGGGTTTCCCTAACCACCTTTAGAAGGAGTTAAGGCTGAAAGAGGTGGAAAATATGGCCCGATTATTAAACAGGGTTTGTCCAATGACACTATTATTGCAAAAACAACAAACCTTTGTAATAATATGATTTTACATTATAGCCTGGATGTAAAAGGTATTAAAAACATTATTGCAAAAAAACTGGTTCTTATTTAATTGTGATGAAAACATTAGACTTATTGGAGAATCAAGTCCCAGTTTCACCTATAAAAGAAAAAAAAAACAATATTGAAGATTTATTGTTGAGGAAACCACAGGAAAACAGGGGTGCCTGGCCAATTACCGTAAAATGTGGTAGAAGCAATCAGTGTACATTTATTGAAGAGAACTACATGGGATGGTCATATAGTGTGGCTAAAAAATGGCTTAGTGGAGGAAAATTCAATTGTTTGACCAAGATGGTGGTCTATCTTGCTATTTGCCAGTCTTGCCAGGCATTTTATGTTGGTAAAACAGTTAATGGGTTAAACCATAGAATATATCAACACTTATATAGCATTCAGAAAATTGACAGTAAAAGTACATTGACACAACACTCCATGGTTTGTAAGAATTTTGATAGGTTTAAGTTTCTAGTGTTAGAGCAGATTGATAATGGTCCTTTTTGTGGTGACTGGAAAAATTTGTTAATGTACAGGGAAATGGTATGGCAAGTAAGGCTAAATGCCACCAATCCCCCAGGCTTAAATGAGAGCATTTCCATCTCCAGTAAACTTAAAAGAAGATATAACATGGTTTAAAAGTTCAAAAATCTCTTTCAAATGACGTTTTATTATTCACTTCATCTTTAGTTTATTTCTATATATGTTTTTAGAAGTTTTTTTTGGTATCAATATTTATTAGAGTTTATTACTTATAATGATATTTTTTATATTGCTATTGCTTTTAATAAGAAAGCTTGTATTTTGTAATTCTTGTTCATGCACTGATTGGTTTCTCATGAGGGTGGGGTTATTATACTGAAAAGTATTTAAATCAGATCAATCTTTGTTTCATGGTTCTGATTATGTTTATTTGTTGGTGAAAGCGCTAAACTACGTTCTTTTGTTTTGTATTAAAGCATTAAAGTGTTTGCAGTTTTTAAAGTTACTTGTTTTTTTTCTGTTATTGCACTGCCACACACTAGGGTGTTTGCGTCATTATTATTAGTTTTTACACTCTCGTGTTTTTCATTTATTTTATTATCAAAAAGAAAATGTAATTATTTGTGGTGAATTCAATGCCCACTTTGGGGAATATGCCATATATACAGATTTTTTTTAAGATAGACGAAAAGTAGACAGTCACAGGATAAATAAATTAATAGACAAAGAAAATGCTTTTTTTCTAAAATTGATAGAACAGAGTTTTAAATGAGGAAAAATGAAAACCACACTTTATACATTTATGTTGAGCAAGGGCAAATTAATGGCAGATTTTTGTTCTGACTACCAGGGAAGAGATAAGTGAATTTTGTGTTGAGCTAAGGACAAAAGGTGGCTATTTACCAATTTGCATTAAAGTTGATGGAAGGAAACTTGAGATAAAGAGGAAACATGGCACAGAGTGATGGAGAAAGGCAGGAGTAAAAATAAAGGGAATGTAAAGTGGCAAGGATGACTTGATGTGGAATGTAAGAAAAATGAAAAAGTACTTAAGGAAGGCAATGAGAAACGTGGTAAGGTATAAAGAAATAAAGGCTTTGAACTGATTAAAAAAATATAAGCAGACTGTAGAATGATTATAAGAAGGAAAAAAAACAGAGAATTCAATGAACAGGTTGGAAACAAATTTTGAAAGAAATCCTGAACAAAGATCAATGTAATTATTGGAAGTTATTGTCATTAAACTTCGGTAAAAAGAAATGCAGTGGGGATTAGTACATAAATGTTGAAGGATGGAGCCAATATGTAAGAAATAAAATTAATCCTAAATTGAAAAAAGAAAGTAAGAGAGTAAACATGAATTTGATTTAAGAGACATATTTAACCGTAAGAATATTAGGAAATAAGAAAAAGCTGAAGAGCAATAAAGCACCAGGACTAGATGAAGTGGTATATGAAAATTATAAAAAGGAAGATTATTGAGCTATGAAATTAAATAAGGATTTTAATGATTATATAGAAAAATGGGAATTTCCAGAATCAAGGAAGGAGAGTATAACATTTCTATTTGATAAAAAGAAGCAAAAAAGAACAATAATTATAGTCTGATAACATTTTTTTAATTCTCCATTAAAAATCTTTTTTACTCTATTTATTTATATATATATATATATATATATATCTATATATATATATATATATATATATATATATATATATATATATATATATATATATATATGTATATATATATACACACACACACACACATATATATATATATATATATATATATATATATATATATATATATATATATATATATATATATATATATATATATATATATATATATATATATATATATTTATATATATATACATACATATGCACACACACACCTATCTCTCTCTCTCTATATATATATATATATCTATATATCTATATATATATATATATATATATATATATATATATATATATATATATATATATATATATATATATATATATATATATATATATATGGATCCCATTCTCTTAATCGACAACACAGTTTGTCGAGTAACAGAAGATCGAACCCACTTCAGCAAAAGTGCACAATATCGAAAGTGCACTTTTGCATAAGCCGGTTACAGTGGGGATAAGGAAATATATCCTTTTCCCCACTGTAGTCCGATCTTGGAATTGGTATATTTAAGTAGGGGGGTGTGGGAGGCACAGCCCCCCACATGGGGGTGCAGGGGGCTTGCCCCCCTGCATAAACAGTTTCAATTTAATTATTTGTTTTTTTTGACAATCGGCTTCAGCGAAAGTGCACTATCGATGATGTGCACTTTCACTGAAGTGAGTTCGATCTTCTGTTATTCGACAAACTGTGTTGTCATTTAGTTTTCAGTCAAATTCTTTCAAACACTTGATTTTCAGTTAAGTACAGTTCAATCAAATAATAATAAACCAAAAAAAAATCAGCACATACAAAAAAACACAGTCATACTGCACAAAGACAACTACACTCACATAAGTCAAATCCCTCCAATTTAAATTTATTAAAATCAGAATGAAAAATAAAGTTGAAATAAAGTTATAGTCTAGAGACAATTTATGCTACTTCATCTCACTGAATAATAGGGAAACTGTAAGCCTAGCAAAAAAAAAAAAAAAAAAAACAGAAATAGTTAATGGAATATATGTTTCTCTGCTTGAGTAGTACATTAAATACCTGTATATTATTGTGTTTGATGCCATTCTGCAATGAACTCCCTAAAACAGCTTTCTAAAAGTGTGTGTATGTGTGTGTGTGTGTGTGTGTGTGTGTGTGTGTGTGTGTGTGTGCGTGCGTGCGTGTGTGCGTGCGTGCATGCGTGCGTGTGTGTGTGTGTGTGTGTGTGTGTGTGCGTTTGCTTGCACATGTGTGGTTAAACTAATTCCATACACCAGCATTTGGCACTGTAGTATCTTTCTGACTGGACATGACGCATTCGGCTTTGCAGTTTATCGGACAGGAACATGGACATAGTGATGTGGCAGTGCTGTATTTCTCTTGCTAGAGCTGTGATTTGGGGGCTCTGGAGTGCAGATGTGACATATTGTTCTACATTTTATAGCAGCAGAGAAGTAAGGTACAATTTTCAAACAATTCCAAAAAGCAACATTTTGAATAGCCTTTGTCTGGTCTAGGGCTACTCCTTTTTGCTTTGATTTTTACTCGACCAAAGACAGATACTAACCATTTAGTACCATTCTTAGTAATTTGACTAGAACAGTAAAATGAAGGAAGTCCTACTGCAGCTGTTACATTTTATACTACATTTTACAGCAGCAGATAAGTTAGATACAGAATATAAAAAAGGGGTGCTACACATCACATTCTTGTGACTTATCTTTGACTTACCTTTATATTTGAACTGTCATAGTTTGACTGCTTTTTTGACAATGTTTGACAGCTGTGAAAGAAGCTGTCCATCTGATGATTATTTTGGCAGCTGTCGAAGTAACTCATATACTGGTATGTTTCTATTATAAAGAAACAGGATTATGGAGCTCAGTGTTGTCTGTTTTTGTTCTTCTCTTGGGCTTCATGCAATAATAATAATAACCCAGTGTTTCCGAGGTATGACCAGTCATATTTAAGTATTCTGGAGGGGTGCTTCCTAATATATATGTCTACAGACACACACACACACACACACACACACACACACACACACACACACACACACACACACACACACACATACACACAGGGATATAGACATCAAAAGAAAAATTTCCAGTACCCAAAATTAGATATGCCTTCTGAAATGAATAAGTTTACATGACTTTTTGGAAGTGGAGGTATTTGTTGTATTTATCTGACTTAGCGTTGAGTCTACAATATTCTGTTTATTTGTTTGACCTACTCCTTCTTCAACTCTGTTTTCAGCTTTCTCGTTTTAACCTTCGGTAACACTGGTGAACTATGTGTCATTCTCTGATGAGATGGTGCTGATCTCATTACATTTGGTTCTCTTCTGTGCAGTATCAGATCTAGTGGCCCTACAATTCCAGTTTCCAGTATATTAGAACTGGCAGTGACATTTTCTCTCTTATACAGTAGAGAGTCAATTATCCAAACTAATTGGGACCTAGGGTAGTTTGGATAATCAAATTGTTCATATAATCAAACATATAACTGAACTGGGTAAAAAACTTCTAAAATCTTGTTTTTTTTTCTGCATGCAGGAATACACTTTTCAACCATTTAGCAATTCCAATGGACAATAAAAAATATTTTTCACACACGAGCTGGTAACAAGCTCAAAAAACAGGCAAAGACATATAATGTTTACATTTTCAAACTTTATGAGTTTTCCCACCCAAAAACTTTGGAAGGAAGGCTGGTTCTGATAATCGACCTTTGGATAATCAACTCTCTACTGTAATTCCAGCTGTTGTTTGTAAACTGTTCACCTTTCCCAGAAGAGTAAAATCATGATTGCTTCTCACATTATAATGCTCCATTATTTTACAATTACCTTAGGAATGAAAAAGACTTAGCATGATGCAGATGCCTTAACTTAGGAGCTTTTGCATCACATTAGGCCTTTCCAGTTCTGAGACTTATTTATAGCAGATCGTTTCCCTCACAGATGCCTTAGTGCACAGAGTGGTCTCATGGGTGAAGCTGTATGATAATGCAGCACTCTGGGGTACTTGCTAATTAGCCATGTGCTCTACCCCAGAAATGTATTAATAAATAATATTACATGAATATCTCTTTTTATTTAGTCCAACTCTTATAATGAAACTATACACAGATTATAAACACAATCAAAACATGTAACTTTACAATTTAAAATTACACCTTTACCCACAGTCCTATTACCAAATGGCATGACATGAAGCCATCCTAGTTGACCTTACTTGTAGCTAAAAGGCCTGTAACTCCACGCACTCAATTTAACTTGCTACTGCGATGCTGTCGTACTTCTTTGTTTTTCCAAAGGCCCAGGAAGTGAAAAAGGGGAAGGTATAAAAGACGAGTATCCACCATGCTTGGTACTAGCCTATACCCCACCCACCCTTTCCTGGCCATAATGCCACCAAACATCTATAAACAAAATTCTGTGATAGGAATATTGTTCAGTTAACTGTGACCACACTTTTTTGTCAATAACAAATATGAAAAATGTAAAAGTAATGAACTTCAAAGAAGCTTTCAAGCAGTTCCATTATACTCTACAGCTTATTCTTGTTTTTTTTACTAAATGGTTAATAATAATTTAATTTTTTTATTTTATGCCAAGTTGCACTGATTGCAAGAAAATGAAAAAAATCATGGTTGAATGTGTCCAAGCCAAAAACAGACAAAAATGAAAACTATCCATAACAAACAAGGCAGGATCTTTGTCAAAGAGATCCCAGTGCTCTGTCACTCAGATACCAAATAGTAGAACAGCTCTGGCCATTCTGTGATTCACTAGTTTCCTCACATTCTCTACAAATGCATACTTATTAACACCATGCCAAGTTAAACTGTGAACAATGGAAGATCAGGCCAATTGAAGAGCACAAAATGCGTGCATGATGACTGCCAAATCTCTAAGAAAATGATTAGCAAGGGGAGCATCCCATTTCCTCAAATGTAATTTTGGTGAACGCAGAAAAGCATGTGCTGCTGGCCGAAATTAATTTTGACAACAGTGAAGTTTGCTTTTTCTTCACTGTTGTGTGACCTTGGAGTTGGTATATATAATTCCAGGGGGTGTGGGGTGTGTCCCCCATGAAGAGTGCAGGGGAGCATGTCCTGCAAAAAAACAAATTGCTGAGTTGTTCATTGAAGGTGGTTTTGGCGAAGGGTTTTCATTTTTTTTTCCATTCGCTAAAATTACTTTCAATGACTCAACATGAATCTATAAACAAGTTGTCACTTTGGAATGACACTCAGTTCTTTACATGACAAAGGCCTACTGCTTGAAATGTTTAAAACAGACCAGGCAACAGATGTTCCTAACTTACTTCAGAGATGCTTTTCCAAATTACTTTGTACTTGAGAAGATCCAAGCACCTTTTCACTGCAATAAAGAAATAAAAATCTATGTAAATCACTATGCAACTATTCAAAATATGTATGTCAGATAGACATTGGATGACCATCTACCTGTTCTTTTTAATACTTCAAGCAACAGGCCCTGGAATGCCAAAGTGGATGCCCTCCCAATCCCAAAGGAATGAGAGGAGTAACCAGCTATAGGAATCCCTAGTTGTTAAGTGAACTACCCAGTGATGTATCTAAGTCCCAGGTGTGATTTGACAGCTATCAGGAAACACAAAAACTAAACAATCTATGTAATAAGGAAGACAAAATTTGGAGTGATTATCCCAAAACTATGGAATAAATACCATCCAATTTGTTCAAAATGAGTTGATGCCCAATACTCTGCGGATTGGTTTTGAACCTGCAAATCCAAATCTGGGTTATCCTACAAGCTCCCTACATCTGATGGCATCAAAATACACTTATTGTTGATAAACTGACATGGACTAAAGAGGGGACAAGGTGCTAGTCACTCTTGTCCAATTAATCAAATGTTCCTCAGTTAAAGGAGTCGCTACCCTGGCTGAGTTGGGAGCCATCAGTTTGAATCATTCTACCCATACATAGACAGATAAAGGCAGAAAAAGTAATGAAGCACAAATATGCATCATCTCTAGGAAGGCAACATCTATCTTCCTTTATTCTGACCAAGAATTCAGCAAAATGGATGAAAACCATTGGCCACTGAAGTAAGCCCCTGTGTCAGAGCCTCCTATAGCATCCTTAAACAGCTGAAGAGCTTAATTGGTAATGGAATGATCCTGCCAAAATGAACAACCATTAAATTTCAACAGGAAACTGTCATTACGAATCAGTCCTTACTCTTCTATTAATTCTAAAGTTGTGGTGCTTTTTATGGACTCCCCTCCCCATAACAGATCTGCAAAGAAGTAAATGAAAGTTCTTCCAGGAACCTTTGCTCTACAAGAGAAATCCAGTAATTCTACCAGCTCCATGAATTGACCATTGTAATCTTAATGACAAAGAAAATGTTTCTCTAGCTTATTCTTATGTAGACAAAAGTAGTGACTGGCAGCATCAGTTTGAAATCTTAAAAATGTTACTGCCTTTTAGGTCCTTTGATCTTATCATGACATCCAAAAGACTATTCAGCTCCATAAAGGGCTGGATACTGCAAAAATATTTATTTCATCCACCTGGTTCTTTCATAAAATTGTACATTGATACTTAATTTAAAAATATCATTACAATGATTTACATATAAGAAAAACAATCCTTAAAATCATTTTACAACTGATTAAATAAAGGTATACATTTAATTTTGTTAAAAATGTCAACAACAAAAATACTCCTACCTTTCACTTTAAGTGCTAGCAATCATTCCCAAATGTTTGCTATCCTTTTCTATTAATTTTATTTAACCATTTTTCCAATTGGAAAATTGTACTCCTATGTCCTGCCGTAAATATTTTCCATAAGCCATCCATATAATCTTTGCAAAACATATTATAAACAGATCCTTGTATTCTTATCAAGGCATCTTCTCTCACTACTTCATATGTTGTACAAAGACATAGCATGTGTCTATCAAACTTTCATTGGTTACTGTACCACAGCTATGTGACTCAAGTTCTCCTTGCATCTTGTGTCTTTTCTGTAACACATTACTCTCAAATAGTTCAAATTTAAATTTATACAGATCTTTTACACATTAATAGCATCAATTATATCCTAATAAGTATTGTTATGTAATACTAACCTTCTTGCAAATAAATCTGAGTATTTACTTTATTTTATTAGACTCTTCTTTTCTTAGTATCCCTTCTTTCTTAATTAACTTCCTTAAATATGGGATGTAAGACTCACTTATTTATAAGTATTTATCAGAATTTGTTTTGTCATTCTAATATAATCTGATCTAAATTCATAATTTATTTTAAACTCTTTCATTTTCAACCAAACCTTTTTCTTCAGATCTTGATCCTTTTCATTTTCATAATTTTAATATAACTAGGTAACGCTGTCATTTCTATAATTATTTCTTCTGATAACATTCCAAACTCTTCACAGATATTTATCCCCAGGAAAGATGATGGTAGCCCAAAAAGATGTGTTATCAGTCTATAAACCTTAGACATTATGTTATTCTTTATTCCTTTTCCCCAAACATCTATGCCCTATGCAAATAATGGGTAAATCTTCCAATTTATTGCTGGCAATTAAAGTTTTTTATTCTTCCCCCCCAAGTACATATCCAATCAATGTAAATTAAATATTTTCACATCAATCCTTTTGTCTTACATATTTAGTATATGTTTCCATCTCTCTGTCTCTTCAGATATTATTCTCAAATGTTAGATATGTGCCACTCTTTCCATTAATTTACTATTTAGCCATATCTTATGATCATCCTTTTTGTGATTACAATTCATATATTTACTTTTTCTCATTTATACAAATTGATTTTGTCTAACTCCTCATCTAAGATTTCTGTTTGCTCCTATAACTTTCTTCTTGTTAAAGTCTTAATAACACAAAGTCATCCACAAAGCATATTATTGGTCAAAAACTATCTTGAATTTTGCATACATCAGTTTGCTCTGTTTTACCTTGACCTATACGAGCATCAGTATAAATCAGAAAAAACAAAGGAGCTAGCACAAATCCCTTCCCAATATATGTTTTTGTTTTTATTTGACTAGTGTGTTGTTCCTTAGATATTCTGACTTGTCTAAAGGCATTACTAGTTAATACACTAATTAATGAAACTACATTTATATCCAGACCTTTTTTTTAATTATTTGCTACAATAAGTTTCTATCTAGACTGTCAAAAGTTGCATACAGATCTATAGTGGTAGTATTTAATGTCTGTTTCATTACTTTTAAATATTTCTCTTTTAAATGATTGTACACATAATAACCGTGAACAGCTGATCTCTTGCTTACATATGCAGATTGATAACTGAGATATCCCTTACTAAGTATTTGTTCTTTTAACTGATCTATATATATATACAACAGCAAAAAGAATGGAACCGGATAGGAGCGTGCTGTAAAAAGTATAAAATATCCAAACAGCAGCAAACAGCACGTATTTCACATCCAGGGCAGAGTCTCTAAAAAGTGATAGGTGCGGTAAGAAGACACAACCACTACCAGTTAGCAAGGTCTCAAGTTGCTTCTTACATCCACTCTCTTCAAAAGTATTTTTCATTTGCAGGCATATTGTCTACAAACATCACCTTAAAACAGTTAACAATAGAGCTGAACATCCACTTCTGAATAAATTTAAAGCAGCTTCTATTTATTATAAAACATCGTCAGAACTTGTTAAAATAGTAAAACAAACACAAAAAGATAAGCGCTTTTGGGTTTCAAAGTTCACCCTTCATCAGATCTATACATAATGACCACTGTTCCTTATTTAAGAAATACATGTTAAGTTGTCAATCTCGCCTTCATTCTTGCTGGATGGGTTCGGAGCTGATCCTCGGCTCCGACTCGGCACTTGCTAAGCTTGAGAGCTAATTTTACCAGCTCGAGGCAACCCTATATCCCATGATGCAAGGCGGAGACTACCCAGATCTCGTTTGCCGCTTCGCTAACGAGGTGCCTTTTTTTACCAGCTCCAGGTAAGTTACTAAATATAAGACTTTAGTCTACCCCCTTTAAATTTTCATATCTATAGTTGTTTTTTGTTAACCTTAACGCTTACTTTAACCCTATTCCCATTAGTGTTCCCTTTTTTTTTTCGAGTTATTTATCCCCTTTCCCTAGCTTAGGCCTTAGGCCTTCCCCTTCCTAAATTTTTTCCTGTCAGGGATTGTTTGTGTATGACTGTGTGTTATCCCTGTCTAGTTTATATTGTTGGATTGGGTGTTTTTTTGTGTGTGTGTGTGTTAGTGTTTTGTGTTTCACAACTTGTGTTTCCTCGACACAGTTATGTCGAAGGACACGAAGGTCTCAGGCTTCAAGAAGTGTGACTCGTGCTGTCAGAAGATGTCTCTGACAGACGGTCACACTTCTTGTGTTTATTGCCTGGGACCTCTGCACCTGCAGGACTCTTGTGCTATCTGTCATGCCTTCATCCCAAGAGTCCTGCAGGAGCACAGAAATAAATTGATATTAAGGGGCTTATTAAAGCCTGAGAGCTCCCCGACTAAGTCGGCGCCTGGGAAGCCCTCGAAACCTATTAAGCCTTCGGCTGAAAGTTCCAAGCCGTCGGCTTCTGGTTTATCTTCACCAGGGTCGAGATCGGCTCCGGCCGGAGCCGATCCTTCCACCATAGCAGTCACAGTATCGGCTCCATCCGGCGCCAATACTGCCCAATCTAGACATTCAGTGTCGGCTCTGGCTGGAGCCGACGTATCCTCGGCTCCGTTGGCTCCATCGATCTCTAAAAAGAGATCTCGATCCCCTTCATTAGAGTCGATACGTTCGGCTCCGAGATCACCCCTGCTCTCGGAGTGGAGCCATCAGAGCCATTCTTCTCGGTCATCCAGGCTGTCTGATCATGACCTCGAGAGAGTGGTGAGTAGACTATTAAAGTCTCAGGCATTGGCCCAAATACTCCATAGCCCGTCTCAACAGACGGTAGCTATTTCACATCCACCAAACATTCCTCCTTCGACTCTCTTACAGAGCTCGGAGCCGGAGCTCCTCAGAACCATCACCTTTGTAGCTTCGGAGCCGATACCACCCCTTTCGGCTCCGTCGTCCTCTGCTCCGATTTACTCCTTGAGGCCTTTATTGGAGGGATCCAGGTGTCTGGTCTCTCTCGTCAGCTCCGAGGGGGTGAGTGGCATCGGACCCTTGTCCGAGCCCGTTCTCCCTCTCGGGGCTTCGGCATTGGTGAGCCCAGCCCCAACATCTGCCTCGGAGCCTTCCCTCTTGGTGAGGCCTGGGGTTCCTATCTCTTCAGAGCGGGAACTTTCTGGTCTCTCTGACGGGGGAGCCTTCGAGGTGATGAAGAGTGTACTAACCCCTGGGCTTAGTCAACGGACAGTTCCATCAGCTCCTCCCACTACAGTGCCTGCTGATGTCTCTTCCCACTCTCTTGCTCCCGGACCCAGAGATTCAACGCCTCAGGTTTCCCCATTGGGAATATCTTCCTCTTCCGAGGCTTCTCCTGATCCGTCAGGTGAACCTCCGTGTAAGAGGACATGTAAGAGGAAAATTCTAGACTCCCCCGAGTCTATTACATCTGATACTGACCTGGATGAGTTGGAGGGATCCCCAAGGTCCTCCTCTGAGGATGTCTCATTTTCAGACATCCTTGAACTCCTTAAGCAGAGGGGGAACTGGCCCTCCCTTAATCCTTCCGAGGACGAGTCAGTATACCTGAAGGCATTCGGATCTCGACCCTCCACCTCCTGGGTGTCTCCGCCTTTCGACCCTCTTATGGAGGTAGTGGCTCAGAAGGCATGGATGGCTCCAGATTCGGTGGAACCTATCCCTAGGAGACCTTCAAAATTCATTACGGCCCCACCAGATAGACAATATTTGACAAAGGGTGTCCCAGTTGATGCCATGGTGGTGGCTGCTGCCACCAAGAAGGAACTAGCTGATCCTTCAGTACCTGTCCATCCTCCTAACAAGGATTCTAGGACTATGGACAGGTATGGCAAGCGGACTTTTTCTTCAGCGACTTTTGCCATGAGATCGCTGAACTACTTGTGCCACTTCACCCGCCTTCAAAGAGATGTTCTTAAAGAGTTGGGAGAAGTTTTACAGGATCAGTCAGCTGCTGGGTCTCAGGATAAGATTAGCTCACAGCTAGGAATCCTTAACTCCATTGTTAACTCCTCTATGCGGCTCATTTCTTATGCAGCCGATGGAGCGAGTAGGGCCGCAGGCACAGGAGTGGCTTTAAGGCGTCAGTCCTGAATGCGGCTTTGTAATTTTGCAGACCCCTTCAAGGCATCCTTCACAAACTCCCCTTTTGATGGTTCGACCTTGTTCGGACCTCAAGTGAAAGACACTTTGACTAGATGCGAACAAGATGGCAAGACTCTTTCTGCCGTAGGAGTCCATTTCCCCACCCCTTCAAGACCTTACCCCAAAGGACAGAAGGGAGGGAAAATGTGGTTCCACAAATCTCAAGGAGTCACGCCTGACACACAAAGTCAGTTTACCCCCAGAGGCAGAGGGGGTAACAATAATAGATGCCGCCCTAGGGGCAGAGGGGGTCCGCAGAATCAGGGTAGCAGAGAGCCTCTTTCTGACAAACCCTTCCAGCATCCCTGAGATGTTGCCCGATTGTCCGCCTTCGGAGGCATTCGGGTGAAAATTATCGCTGTACCCAATAGCCTGGCTTTCCCTTTCTCAAGACAAATGGGTACAGTCGATTATATCTGAGGGTTACAAAATTCCCTTTATTCAAACCCCAATTCAGCAAAAGGGAACCCTTCCAGACGTTCCACCCGGTCTAAGGGAACTAGCAGTACTAGAAATTTCAAAACTGCTAGTAAAAAGAGCCATCCAGCCAGTCCCAGCAGACCAAACAGGATCCGAAATCTACTCAAGGTTCTTTTTAGTTCCAAAAAAGACAGGGGACTGGAGACCAATATTAGATCTGAGCAAACTAAATAAGTTTGTAAAGAAATCAAGATTCCGGATGGTCACGCTTCAGTCCATTCTACCCTTTCTGGGCAAGGACAATTGGATGTGCTCGATAGATCTTCAGGATGCGTACTATCACTTAAAAATTCACAGATGCTCCAGAAGATTTCTCCGCTTTCGGCTGGGGACCAGTCACTTCCAATTCAGAGCCCTGCCCTTTGGACTCACTACAGCCCCCAGAGTGTTCACCAAATGTATGGCAGTGGTTACGGCTCACCTGAGACGTCAAGGATTCCAGATGTTTCCATATCTAGATGACTGGCTCCTCACTGCCACCACCAGGCATCAACTTCTCCAAGCCAGAGATTACACCATTCACATTTGCAGAGGGCTAGGGATTTCAATTTCGAAAAATCTGCCTTGTCGCCTTGTCAATCTATTACTTTTATAGGCGCAAAATTGGACACCGTACAACTTTCAGCAAAGTTAACAGACCAAAGGATCTTGGACATTCAAAGACACGTCCAGGTGATTCTTCTCAGCAACAGAATTCAGGCCAGATTTGCTCTGAAAGTTTTGGGTCTTATGGCGGCCGCCATAACACTTCTTCCCCTTGCCCGCTTTTACATGCGTCTTCTACAATGGATGCTATTCGCCCAATGGTCTTTTCAACAACTTCCTATGCGTCACGAGATCTTAGTAACTCCAACTTGCAAAAGGCATCTGACCTGGTGGATATCGTCCCCTCAAGTCCATCAGGGCAGACCTTTTGTTCCTCCTGCCCCGGTTGCCATGGTTACATCGGACGCCTCCCTGATCGGGTGGGGGGGGCATTATCAGGGCAGAATGGTCCATGGCACTTGGCAACCTTTCGAATACCATCTGCACATAAATGTCCTGGAGATGAGAGCGGTGCTTTTAACGTTGCAAGCCCTCAACGACTCTCTTCCCCTGGGAACTATTGCAATCCAAACGGACAATATGTCCGTAGTGTGGTATATCAACAAACAGGGCGGAACCAAGTCCTATCCACTGTGTCGAGAGGCTCTCAGACTTTGGCAATGGGCAATCTCTTCTCAGCGGTTTCTGATAGCAACGCATATCCCCGGGAAATCCAACATCATAGCGGACAGATTGAGCAGAGCTATTCTCATGCCTCACGAGTGGTCTCTCAAACAATCAGAGATGGAAGAGATTTTTCAGAAGTGGGGCCTTCCTTGCTGCGACCTTTTCGCTACACCTCAAAACAGCAAATGCCCAGACTTCTTCTCTCTCTTCCCCCTTCCAGGCCATCCCCCCAGAGACGCTCTAACCCAAGATTGGCCCCGGGGACTTCTTTATGCCTTTTCCCCCTTTCCGCTGATACCTCAGCTAATTCAGAAAGCAACCGCCTTGAGAGCCAAGTTAATTCTCATTAACCCTTATTGGCCTCGACAGATATGGTTTCCGTTCCTACATCATTATCTCTTGGTACATCCATGGCATCTGGACCCGGTTCCAGATCTTCTGACCCACCAGTCGGGTCAACTGCACCAATCCATACCTTCTCTCAACCTCACTGCTTGGTTGCTCCACTTCCATCCTTAGCCAGGCTTCCTATGATTTCTAATCCCATCCAGGATATCCTAGTAGCTTCCCTAAAATCTTCTACCAGAAAGATTTACGCTAGTAAATGGTGACATTTCTCTTTCTGGGCAAAAGCTAGGAACATAGACCCCTATACTGCTCCGATTCATTCGGTATTGGACTTCCTAGCTGAGATTTTTCATTCAGGATCCTCTTCTTCCACAGTGAAAGTTCAACTGGCAGCCATTTCAAATTTTCATATAGGCCTTTTGGACCACAACATTATGTCACATAAACTTTGCAAGGCATTCCTTCGAGGTATCTTTTTACTTAAACCTCCGATTAGAGACCCCCCACCACAGTGGGATCTAAATTTAATTTTAACATCCTTGATTCTTCCCCCTTTCGAACCTGCAGCTGCCTATTCTTTGAAATTTCTTTCTGGGAAGACACTTTTTCTAGTCGCCATTACTTCTGCCAGGAGAATATCTGAGCTTCATGCTCTCTGCATTCGTCCTCCCTATTTAATATTCCACAAAGATAGGGTATCTCTAAGGACTAATCCATCTTTCTTACCAAAAGTGGCATCGCAGACGAACCTAAATCAATCCATTGATCTTCCAGTGTTTTTCCCGAATTATTCTGATAGAGCGGAACAAAAGTTACATTGTCTTGATGTTCACCGCCAGCTCAGATATTATCTGGACAAAACTAAACTTTTTAGGAAATCTGATCAACTGTTTCTATCCTATGCAGAGAACAGGAAAGGCCTTCCAGTTTCCAAGGTAACTTTATCTAGATGGCTGTCTTCTGTGATCACTTACATTTATCAGCTCAGAGGCAAAGAGTTGATTTCTAAGCCAAAAGCCCATTCTACCAGAGCTCTAGCTACATCGACAGCTTTTCAAGCTAGACTTCCAATAGACACTATTTGTGCAGCAGCCACTTGGGCCTCTCCTCATACCTTTGTTTCACATTAAAATTAGACTTGGCCTCCAGCGACAGAGCGAATTTTGGTTCCACCGTTCTCAAGAGTCTGTTCCATTGAGCCACCCAGGATAGAGGTGCTAGGGACGTGGTCTCTTCCATCAAGAATGAAGGCGAGATTGACAACTTAACATTAAGAAGTTATGTACCTACCATAACATTCCATGTTAGTTATCTTCTCTCGCCTTCTTTCTTGCGTCCTGCCCTCCATCCCCCTAGCCTGGTCAGACCGAGAAGATTATGCATCTTCTATTAGGAGGTTTTATTCCTTTTTCTAGCTGTTCAGCTTCTAGTGTCACTAGATTAGGTTGATCCTTTCTAGAGGATTATGATGTTATTTAGTATTGTTACTTTTCTTCCTCCTCTTCAGTTGGAAGAAAATATTACTATTTCTTTAGCTACCAAATGAGATCTGGGTAGTCTCCGCCTTGCATCATGGGATATAGGGTTGCCTCGAGCTGGTAAAATTAGCTCTCGAGCTTAGCAAGTGCTGAGTCGGAGCCGAGGATCGGCTCCGAACCCATCCAGCAAGAAAGAAGGCGAGAGAAGACAACTAACATGGAACGTTATGGTAGGTACATAACTTCTAATTTGCTCCAATGAGGTGAAACTACTAATTAGCATGCCCATTCCCTAATACATTGAACATGCCTTCTTATCTTCATTTCCTGAGTGCAAGTGGAATAAAACAGCACTACAATATATTTTATTTATTTATTTGTATATATATACAGATATAACTATATAGATATATTCTTACAGCTGAAAGTACATTTGAGTGAAAAAATTTAGGGGGAGTGAAAAATACTATATATATATATATATATATATATATATATATATATATATATATATATATATATATGTAGAGAGAGAGATATGTGTGTGCGTATATATATATATATATATATATATATATATATAATTTTTTTTTTAATTTATATAGATATACAGATATAACTATATAGATATATTCTTACAGCTGAGTGAAAAATACTGAAAGCAGAAAATATCGAATGTACAGGTGACTGAATGTTCAAATGGTTGAATGCTTATTTTTTAAAGTGTTTGTAAGTAGGAGCATTTGGAAAAAGAATGTTTGACTGAAAAGATATACTGAGTTCATAATGATTTTAACCAGGATAAGGAAGGGTTAGCTGTAAGAGTACTGTCTACATGTTTGTACTGGATGATCTGAGACAAATAAGAATATCAATTCTTACATTCACATGTTGTGCTTACTTCCAGTTTGTGACGAAGATTCTTCATTATTTTACTCTCTTTAAATATTTAGTATGTCCTTTTATATCCCCTTCTTCCCTTTTTTTTCCCCCTCTCTTCTTTTCATTCCCCCTTTATCAGTGATCAGTGGTTCGACCTTATAGTCGCATATGTATGAAAAAAGCATACACAGTTTGAAATAAGACTCGGTGCGATTACCAAAGGAGTACAGTAAGGGTTAGCAGTTTACCAGAAATAGCTTCCATTTGCTATTGTCTTATAAGAATATAGGGATGGTAGTGTCTGGAAGTTGTTGGAATCGAATCTTGCTGCTTCAGTGGGATGGTAGTGCGTGCCCAGGAAACTTTGAGGATGATCCAGGAAGTTATCACCTTTCCTTGATCCAGCTGTGTACAGTGACTGAAATTACCATTCCTGTGTGGCTAATTTATATTGTTAGGTGTACTTCTGGATTGGCAAGGAATGCAGATCTGAGATTTTGGTTGTTTCTTTTATGAAATGTGTAAGGTAATAGCAATAAAGTCCATCTCATGTAGTGGATTTTGGTATGGTATTAGCTGATCTTTAAGCTTCTGGTGCTTTGCCAAATAATTTGATGAATGCTGCCTTTGCTTCAGTTGGTGTGTTTACGGATATTCTGTTGTCATTGTTATAAAAGATGAGAGTGGTTGGGCAACGCATCTGAAATTTAATTTTCCGTTTAATAAGTTCAGCGCAATAGGGTGAGACAGTTTGCTATTTTTGATTGATTTCTAAGGGGAGGTCTTGTGCTACAGTGATTTTACATCTGTTCCATATTAGCTGCTTTTGTTTAGCAGCTGAGAATATTTTCTATGTGTCTTGATAGTTCAGGAGTTTAACATATATCTGTCTTGGGGTATCGGATTCCTGTTGTTTGCGCAGAGCTCTGTGTACTCTCTCGACCACAATTTCAGTAGTATTTTTGTCTAAGTGGAGCAGCTTGGCAAATATTTGTTTAGTGACTGTCATGAGTTGGGTATTATCATATTTTTTGGGAACTCCTCTAAGTAAGACATTGTTTCTTCGACTTCTAGTCTCCAAATCTAGAAGTTTTTGTTGGATCTCTGTAATTGCAGTGTTTTTGGCGCAAAGTTCCTCTTTGAGTTTTCTGATCTGGAATTCATTTTCAAGTGTGTTAGCTTTGACTTTATCCATCCGCTCAGCTATTTGGTTGATAGTGCTACCGAAGCTTGTTAGTTGCTCAGAGAATTTTTGTACTGCTGTCTGGAGTGGCAGAAGTGCTTGCTTAAGGTACTCCATTTGGATGTTGGTTTCGGGCTTTAGCTTTGGATTGGGTTTAGGTGATTCCTGGTGTTGTTTGAACATTCTCTGTCTCTTGGTCAGCATTTCTTTTTCAGGGGAAGTGATTGCTGATAGTTTTGGCTTCATGGTCTGCTTATCCATTGTATCAGTTTCTGGTTCTTTAGACATTCTTTGACGTTCCGATTCCCGGTTGCCGCTTCTTGTTCAGATGTTGTGTAGTAGCATTGTGACCTGTTTTACTCATGTTCAAGAGTCTCGGAGCTGTCCAGCATTCAATTAGAGCTATTTACCTTAGTTGACATTGAGAGAAACAAACGGTTTATGTATAGATATTGTTGCAAATTTAATTATCTTGTGATTAGTTGTCTCTTTTTGCTGAATTATTGGCTATTGATACAGTTAAATTGTTTTTCTTTGGGAGCTACTTGGAGAGGGTGTTTACTGGATGCCTGCCATCTTGGAATCAGTATTCCTCTCTCTCTCTCTCTCTCTCTATATATATATATATATAAATCTAATTTTTTTCCCTTTTCTTCGATCATAGTTTATAGCACTTATACTTTTATAGTGATATGTTACTGCTGCAATATAGTGAATGTAGAAGCTAGGATAAAGCTCTGAGTCACATGATAAAAAAAGGAAAAACAAAAGTGAAGATAGGCTGGTGCTCTGGTCTAAACTTATTATTATGTGAATGTGATTGACTGAGAACAACGAGTGAGGGAAAGACATGACAATTTTTGTGATATTTTATCATCCAGTCTTTTGTTGTGTTTTCTTTTCCTTTTTATTAAGGCAAATCTTTTGATACGTCGCTTTGCTATAACCAGGATTGGGTAAATATGATGGGGTGAGGGGAATAATCTTAAAGATCAAATTTACATGTGTTATTAAACTAAGGATTAATGCAAGTGCCTCAAATGATTTGGGGCAACTGTTCATATACTGAAGTTTACTCCTTTATTAATTCTAATTATCTGTTCGCTAAAGTTTTTTCTCCAACTGTAACTATTTTATGTTATGGGGAACTGTAAGTATTGACAAGAATTTTAAATCTACGGAACACCCCCATAATTTGAATATACTTAGCTGTTCCTGTTATGCTTGTTATATATTACAATAGTCTTTTTTAAAGACGTTTCAAAGTTACCTGTAATAGATAGAGACTGATGTCACTATAATTTGACTTAAGATTGCATTATACCTACACACGCACCTATTACCAAACCTGAAACCAAGGGAGGGAACTAAGCTAACCAAACTCAAAGAGTGAAGCTTTAAGATTGTAATTCTTGGTAGACTAGTAGATCCGATCATATACCCTGGCATTTATTTTTCATTCCAGGTAATACAGATATATATAAACTTGGATCATATCAGTTCCTAAACTCTAACTAATGCAGCTATTATTTCCTTGAGTTAATGGAAGTAAACATACTCTGTTTTAATCTGGCGACATATTCAATGAGGACATGAGTGTATCTTAAGTAGGGTACGGGGTGCTGTATCTTAGAATAGATATACTGATGTATTATAGTTTTAGACAGGTTGGGAATTTGGTCGGGCAAATTTTAGAGGTTTTATTTCAACTTTAACTAACAGAATCTTAAGATTATTCTATCCTATGGCCTTTTAATTCCAAACCTTTCTGGAAATGGGAGTTAAGCGGTTAGGCACAAGATTAGTCCAGGAAGGGTTATATGCTGGTAAGTTAGACTATAATTCTGAAAATAATAGAGGAAAATTCTGGGAACTTAATTATCATAACCCCTTCATGACAAAAAATGAAATGGTAGTCAAGATTGCGGTAAGAAACTGGTGTCCGATCAAAACATAGGTTATCCTATTAAAGAAGGTTGATATGCACACATACTATAAATATAAAAGCAAGAATAGAATGCAGATCCTAACTATAGATCCAGAGACAAAACGCTTGGTGCCCAGACCCCATCAAAATAAGTCAAATGAGGACAGTTAATTCATGGAATGTGAGGGGCTTGCACCAGTGTACTGCTCTGAACTACTGGAAACCGTTACTAATAGTTGTTGAAGTTATACCATGCAGGTTTTCTGTTTCAGTTATGGAGTTGGGGAGAGCAGCAAAGGTCTGTATGATTGCTTACTGTGAGAGATCCATAAGTTATGACTGTTTAAGGAGGTATGTAGAGACTATCTGCTGCTGATCTCCTGGATTTTAGAAAATAGTCTATCTACTGGGAAGATGATAAGGAACTCCTATGAAAGTTTTACAAATAAAAGGTCTTTGGCTTCTGAAAAGTGTAAAATATTTTGGGAGCGAGACCTTAAGACTATAATACCAAGAGAAGAATGGTTAAGCCCAGCATACACCAGTAGATCTAGGAGCTATAATTTCTTTGGCTGGCAACACCAACAAGTATTTTTGCTTTCCAGACTTCCTTCCTAGACTATTTCCTGCAACAACCTTGATATGTTGGAGATGCTGTGACTCTGTACTTTAGGACTGAATTCATATCTTTTGGGGATGCTCTAGTTTACACTTAAAGATAACCTGCAAGCCAGGCTGGACTTAATGTTGGCTAGGTATGCACCTCTTACCACAGCCGTTTCCTCTTGTGGTCAGTAGGTATTGTCACTTTCAGTACTTTAGAACTTGCAGTCCTGGATCTTATAGTGCTGTTTGGTAAATATATCAGCCATAAATGGAGACCGAAAACCCTTTCCAACCTTCATGACCTACCTTTCCTGTTGCTGAAGTAAAAAGACTTAGAGTTATCTACTGAGTAAGTGCATATAATAGAAAAAACACAAGGCAAAATGGAACATACCTAATGAGTGGTTTATGAGCCACTGTGACTTTTTCCTTTCATTGTTAACTAGGTATTTTTGATGCAAGGTTATTGATAATGCAGTTTTATATTTTGACATTTTATTGCCTTTTTGGGTGATTTACTATCTGTTATGGTTTTGGCACTTTTGTTATATGCCTGCTGTATTAATGGTTACTTCAAAGCTGTAATTAAGCTATTTTATTTAAAAAATCAAGCCATGGACTCATCATTGATCTAGATAATACCAAAATTGATGCTCTCTACAGAGCAAAACCATACCTTACTCAACAAGCCAGATTAGCCACAGCAAGATCTCACTTACTATCTACCCTCCTCTACTGCTCAGATATTTTTCACCAACCTATGTAAGGCTGACCGTAATAATTTAGAGTCCTGCTGTAATAAAATAGTTAAGTGTGCAGCCAGTCATCCCCATAAAACTCATCACTGCTCCACTCTTCAGCAACTCAATTGTCTGGAACTTCCCAACAATCTTCTTCTCTTTCAGCTGTTCCCATTAGGGGTCACACAGTAGATCATCTGTTTCCATTTCTTCCTGTCCTCTGCATCTTGCTCTGTCACACCAACCACATACATGTCCTCTCTCACCGCATCTGTAAACCTTATCTTAGGCCTCCCTCTTTTCCTCTTACCTGGCAGCTCCATCCTTAGCATCCTTTTCCCAATATACCCAGCATCCCTTGTCAGCACATGTCCAAACCAATGCATTCTCACCTCTCTGGCTTTGCCTCCAAATCGTCCAACCTGAGCTGACCCTCTAATATACTGATTTCTAATCCTGTCCATCCTCATCACACCCAGTGCAAATCTTAACATCTTTAACTCTGCCACGTCCAGCTCTGACTCTTGCCTTTTTGTCAGTGTCTCCAACCCATATAACATAGCTGGTCTCACTGCCCTCTTGTAGACCTTCCCTTTCACTCTTACTGGTACCTGTCTGTCACAAATCACTCCTGACACTCTTCTCCACCCATTCCACCTTGCCTGTACTCTCTTCTTCACCTCTCTTCAACACTGACCATTACTCTGAGCTGTTTATCCCCAGTACTTAAACTCATCCACCTTCGCCAGTTCTACTTCCTGCAGCCTCACCATTCCTCTATCCTCCCTCTCATTCACACACATATATTCTGTCTTAGTCCTGCTGACCTTCATTAGACTCCTCTCTAGACCATATCTCCACCTCCCCAGGGTCTCCTCAACCTGGTCCCTACTCTCACTACAGATCACAATGTCATCTGCAAACATCATAGTCCACGAGGCCTTCTGTCTGATCTCATCTGTCAACCTGTCCATCACTACTACAAATAAGAAAGGGCTCAGAGATGATCCTTGATGTAATCCCACCTCCACCTTAAACACATCCATCACTCCCACCGCAGACCTCACCACTGTCACACTACCCTCGTACATATCCTGTACCACTCTTACATATTTCGGTGCCACTTCTGACTTCCTCATACAATACCACAACTCATCTCTAGGCAATCTGTGATATGCTTTCTCTAAATCCACAAAGACACAATGCAATTCCTTCTGACCTTCTCTATATTTCTCCAGCACTCTCAGAGCAAACATAACATCTGTAGTGCTCTTTCCCAGCATGAAACCATACTGCTGATCAGTAATCATCACCTCCATTCTTAACCTAGCTTCCACTACTCTTTCCCATAACTTCAAGCTGTGACTGATCAGTTTTATCCCTCTGTAGTTACTACAGCTCTGCACATCACCTTTATTCTTAAAGATAGGTACCAAAACCCTTTTTCCCCACTCCTTGGGCATCCTCTGACTTTCCAAGATTTCATTAAACAATAGGGTTAAAAACTCCATCGCCATTTCTACTAAGCATGTCCATGCTTCCACTGGTATGTCATCTGGGCCAACAGCCTTTCCATTCTCTTCATAGCTGTCCTTACTTCCTCCTTACTAATTTGTTTCACTTCCTGATTCACTATCCCCACATCATCCAACCTTCTCTCTCTCTCATTCTCTTCATTCATCAGCCCCTCAAAGTACTCTTTCCATCTGCTCAACACACTCTCCTCGCTGTGAGTACATTTCCCTCATTATCCTTTATCACCTTTACCTGCTTCACATCTTTCCCAGCTCAGTCCTTCTGTCTAGCCAATCGGTACAGGTCCTTTTCTCCCTCTTTAGTGTCCAACATTTCATACAACTCTCCATATGCCTTATCCTTAGCCTTTGCCACCCCTCTCTCTGCCATGCGCCTCATCTCCTTTTACTCCTGTCTACTTTCTTCATCTCTTTGACAATTCCATTTCTCCTTTGCCAGCCTCTTCCTCTGTATACTGTCCTGTACTTCCTCATTCCACCAGCAGGTCTCTTTGACATCCTTCTTCTGTCCAGATGTCACACCAAGCACCTTTCTAGCTGTCTCCCTTACCAGTTCTGCTGTAGTTACCCAGCTATTCGGTAACTCTTCACTCCCTCCAGTGCCTGTCTTAACTCTTCCTTGAACTCCACCTCACAATCACCCTTTTTCAGCTTTCACCATTTAATCCTTGGCACTGCTCTCACACTCCTCCTCCTCTTCTTGATCACCAACATCATCCTACAGATCACCATTGTATGCTGCCTAACTACATTTTCCCCTGTCACCACTTTACAGATGCCAATCTCCTTCAGACTGGCCCTCCTGGATAGGATATAATCCACCTGTGTGCATCTTCTCCTTAACACCATACCTACCCATCATCCCCTCTGTTCCCTTCACCAACATGCCCATTGAAATCCACTTTAATTACCAGTCTCTCACCTTTGGGTACACTCACCATCACTTCATCCAACTCACTCCAAAATGTTTTCTTTCTCATTCATCGCACACCCAACTTAGAATTTCCCAACCTGCTAACCCTAAATCAGCTTACCCTTGCCCACAAAGTCTTACAGAACCCCAGTAACTGCCCTGCACTTTCAGGCCTGGTACGACTTAACTTTAACTGCAGATCCCTTAGGTCATCCAACTGACTACTCCTAAAACGTACCCAATCTCACAATTATCATGGTGACTCCCTCTACTCAAATAAAATAGCTAAAGTCTGGAGTGGTATTCCATAGCACATACAAATCAACCCCAACACTTCTTTTTTTAAAAAAAAAACCTAAATGACTATCTCAATAGCAGTTGGCTCTGCCCCTGTATTTCACCAGGCTATATTTTTTTCTTTTTCCCTATTTCTTTCACAACTCTCTTCCACTGCATCTCTCTTCAGCACCGTTTAAGTATCCCATGTCTTGTTTCAGATATGACTAAATTTTCTGATAGATATTGTGATCTGTTCCATTATCAATACCTATGTAATATGTTATTCATTTCATAACTTTCATTTTCTTAGTAATTTTATTTTTCTTAGTAATTTTGAAAATTGCATTGTTGTTAATACTTGTGTCAGCACTACATGTTCTCCTAACTGTTACTTTACTGGAGCTTTTCTCCCCGGGTCTCCACTGAAAACGGCCTACCTGCCCAGTTGGACACTACCTAGTTAACAAATGTAAATAAATAAATTAAATAATAAATAAAAAAATTGAAGTCACCCATTACTAAACAGTTAGGGTCTCTGAGAGTGATTTGACAAAACTCTGAAAATACATGTCTTCACATTGCTACATGGATGATAACGGAGGAAGAATGCAAAGCTTGTGCCTTTCCTCAATACATAAACAGTAGCTCTATTTGTAGAACAGTCATTTTTTTTGTAGATGGGTATGCTGACAAATGGGAACCAACATTACCATCTAACTAGGTCAAGTGAAAAAAAAAAGTAAATTCAGCACTACAGAGCAGTTATGTACTAATTCTGGACTTGCTGCAAATGGACCTGCCATTTGAATGAAGTGTCCTTACATTGACCTGTGCTTCACAGGTCCCCGACATATGGCTTGTGTAAATAGTTTCCTCTGGAATAGCACACAGATTATCCAAGTTGGTGGCATGATTTTAAGAAATCACACATGCTTACTAGAAAAATAATGGCTATGGCAAATCAAAAACTTAATCTTTGGAATGATTAGTTGGATCCACTGACAAAAGTTGTTAAAAGCAGCCAAATATTGGACAATGCAGTCCAAAGGCCAGACAAAGATGATTAACTTCCTGGAGTATAACACTGATAATGAAACAAGGTGTTAACTTTGACAAATTTTGAGAGAACCTTCATAAGTTAGAAGCAATGACACACATTACTCTTGCAAGTTTATGAAAGAATGTTTTATAAGGTTTTTGAGACTGACAGAGGTTTAGTGGTAGACGACCCAATGGTCGTTTTAGAGGTTGCAGGTAATTATTACTGTATGCTGCATTAGGTCTGAAATGAAGTATCTGTCAGGTCTGGGGATCCCTGAATTTCTATAAAAATAGGCTCATTCACTAATAGTGGATATTTTGTTTACAGAATTAAAGATGGAATACTCCATGATAAGATAGCCTACTCCTTAAAATATGTAAGCAGAATAAGGCTACGTTTTTGAATAATTTTGGAATCTTGCCTATCCATGTTTTCTCCAGTAGGGCTCTCTTTTTTTCTTGGAGACATGTCTAATAGTTAAGCAGATGAAGGGCCTCAGTCATATAGCCTAATCTATGTCCTTTGTCATAACTAGAAGCTTTTTACAACATTATTTTGCCAAAAGATTAGCCTGACTCCTTCCTCTGATGACACATGTTGATAAAACATGCATTGTTTGTGGTCACTTTGTATATGATAATTTGATTAAAACTACATACTTGATTGCTGATGCTAATAGAAATACTAATTGTTTATTTATGCATGTATGCACATATGTATTTGGTGTTTTGCATTTGTTTACCAGGAAAGTCTGATTTTTTTTTTAATAAAATTTTCAGTCAAGGCCCAGGGGAAAAAACTCTCCAAAAACAGTACTGTTTAGGCAAGATAAACAAAATAAAATATAGCAGGTTTGCAAACAGGTGAATATTACACAATTTGTGCATTATTGCCAAAGATCGGATAATGTTAGTCTCTAAAAAGTGCTATTTATTACATACCACTGGAAAAAGACTGACCCTCCTACAGATGAAAAAGTGAAGAGGATTATGCAGTATGTGTACCTTTGTAAACAGAAGGCAGTAAATTAAGGAAGAAGTGGTCACATTGGATTCTGCAGGCATCATTTTGCCATTCATGGAGTTATTTCTTTGTAATTCTTTCCTCTCTGGTCATGAATATATAGTTTACAGATTAACAGGATGCATGTCACATATGTTAAGATTGTGTTATTTTGTCATTTGAATACCACTCAGTATTTTGTTGAACTAATATCGGATCAAACATCTTCCCTGTACAATGGATACAATTATTTGAAAGATCAATTACTTTGGATGATTGTATAAAATTTTCATATGATGATATTTGGATTATGTTTGGTTATAAAGTTTAATAACGATTGAAGCAAAACAAAAAGAACACAGGGTCTGAAAATGTTTTTCAATAAAATAAATATTAAGATACTGATATTGGCATAGGGATCCAAATTTTCTGCTGTGAATGATAATAAGAATTGGGATGATGAAATATCAAACAGAATACATATAGGTTGCCAATGCAGGTCTCCCTTGTAGAACAGGTAACTTTATACCAACCTGGTCACATTTAGTGTGTGTGTGTGTATTTGTGAGCATTTGTGTGAGTGTGATATACTGGCATCTAGACTAATACAGCAGTTTTCTTACTTAATATGAATGTGTGTGTGTGTGTGTGTGTGTGTGTGTGTGTGTGTGTGTGTGTGTGTGTGTGTGTGTGCGCGCGCACAAACATTTTTGTGAGTGTGATGGACTGACATTGTTAATATTTAGACTAATCCAGCAGTTTTCTTACATAATATGCATGTGTTTGTATGTGTGGGTGTGTTTAATGAAATAGTCCCAAATTAGTCTGACATTGAAATTTAGAATCAAATCAGTTTGTTTTATATGATAAAAGCAAGGGTCGGGAATTCCTGCATGGCAAAGTATAATAAATATCTATGTTACAATGGGAATGTGTGATGTCTGGCTGGGGATTTTTTATGCAATGATAAGGCTACTGAATCCTATTTACCTGTTGCTAATATGGATCACATCCATTTTCTTTTACTTGCCTTTTCATTACACACACCAAGTCATATTAGGGTATATCTACTGTCCTCCTGCAGTTTTCTATATTTTGCCTGAGAGTATAAAAGTACAACCCCTTGAAGTACTTTTTCTGATTGCATAAATGATCTGAGCCACCAGCCCAGTTACTTTTCTTTTTTTCTTTCACTTGACATCCAGCTGTTATTCACCCTGCATGTGCAATCAATTTGCACATTTCTTTCCATCTAAAGATATGGCCTGTGTGTGTGTGTGTATGTGTAGTTCTGGATGGGTGACTGGACCTCCTTAGATCTGCTGCTTAGAGAGCGCTATACTCTGTAGTGCATTATGCGTAAATATTTTATTTTTTAAGGTATATATAACTAACGTTGTTATTTATTAAACCCTTTTGTTATTCTTTACACTTGTAATGTTTTCTTCAAGGTTCAGATGAAGAAATTAATTCCTTTATGCACTACTAGGTTATTGCATTAAATACATTAAGTACATCAATGAGTTAATTTCTAAAAATAAACGTTTTTGAAGTTCTACTATGTCTTCATTTCAAATGGTGGGGCAACATACCTTCAAGTGTTGTACATTTAAACTCCATTTTCTAATTGAAATTACAATGCTTAAAACAACAAAAAAAGGCATAAATAAATCTGTGAACTTAATTATTTTTTTATTTAGAAATTTGATTAAGAACATGTGAGAAAGTTGTATGATGTGATATCAGGAATGATGTCAGGAATTTTCTGTGTGCTACATTACTTTAACATAATTTTCAGATTGCCAATAGTAAACACTAACATTTCTAACAAATTGAAAGTAGGCAAATAGCCATTACAGTAGTTCTGGGTGACCTGGTTGATTGGGCCTTCCTGTGGTTGCTTCTGTGGCTTCTGAGGGTAATCATATATATATGAGTGCTGTGATTGAATGTTAAACTGGCATGCTTTCCTCTGTGGGGGTTTCTTAAAATCCATTGCTGCAGGTCTTATATATCAACCCATGCATGACACTGGTCAAGGAGTGTATGCCTGTTTTAGTCTGTGATCCAGATGACTGTCACTGTGTCTTTCTGTTCCATGAAGCCTAACAACTGTTTCATCCTTGTTTTTTCTGGCATTGTGGGATGTTACAGATGGGTCACATTCTTCTCTAAAACATTTGCATATTGTCATAGTTTCTACCTGTTGGGTAGATTTTTATATTTTTTTGCTGCACATATGTATTTATTAATATCCAAGAGGGGTCACACAGTGTTAGCCCCATCTGATCACCTATCTGTACTCCCTTTCTGCTTGTTTATAAAGCACAAACTTACTGCAGAATAATTAGATCACACACTGCAACTTAAACCTCAGCTCTTCTCCATGGTTCTCTATACTAAGCTCCTCACACCTATTTAATGTTTCCTGAATTACCACTTCCTTGTTGCTTGAGTCTTCAGATGTGTTTCACAAGGTTCTGCAGTATCGCTTACTTGTTCTCTGAAATAACTTGCTTTGCTATCTTCATATTATTTTTTAGCTACAGACAAGTTAAACCAGAATCAGTGTTACATGATAGCCAATGACCTTTATACGCTATCCAGGTGCATAACTATTCAGTTATCCAGTCAAAGCAAGTCGGGCAAGTAGATGTATTTGCATGACTGTGGTTATGTTGCTAACCATGACACTGTTTTATACAGTTTGTATCACGTGATTAATTTATTTGATTATGCTTGAAATTTTTACTCATGTTTTCAGTTTTCTTCTGCACTGACGACATGATCAACATCACTTCCTTGTTTTGTAGTGTCTCATTTCACACTGAAACCAGATCCACTGGATTTTGTATAAATTACTTATAAAAAAACGCCTCACAGTAAGACGTTGTCTTGTTCGATTCTCAGCTAAAGCGTCTTCTGTGTGGAGACATGCGTGAATGGGCGTGCCTTCGTTGAAGGTTGTGCATCAGGGCCGGCAACTCGGCACGTAAAAATCTACTGCCAATCATTAGCGGACCGGAGTTCCACTGTGGCGAACCCTAACCGGGAAAAGCCGAAGGACACCACAACAACAACAACAACTTATAAAAAACTAAACAAGAAAATAAAAATTAACTCATAATGCGTTATTTAGTTAAAGAAGGGCAGCTGAATAGTGGAACCAGGGTATTAAAAAGTGTATTAATGTGGAATAAAAATTATATAGTAACAAAAGGGGGGCATGACAAACTGATGTTAAGCAATGACTACTGTTTGTGTGGCAGTATCAAAGCTTATGAAGAAACATACAATTTAATAGCAGATAAAGACTGATAAGCCTGTATGGCTTTATCCATGTTTCTACATGTTTGATAAGATACAGATCTGGCTTAACTAACTTCTTTCTAGTTATAATCACATTATGTTTTCCTCTGTATTTTTATATGTAGACACTATTTCTGATTACATATTTGAAGGTTGTTCTTCTCATCTACTAATTTTTTTGTTCTGTGAAATAATACTACCTTGTAGTTTTCTAAGTTTCTGACTTGTATCTCCAAGCTCCCTTATTCCTCTCTTAAATCCCTCTTTATGACAGAAAGCAGTCTTTGAGGTTGTAAGTATACCACTCAGGTATTTAAGATTTTTTATTTAGATTACATCCCTACCATCAGCTGCCATTTTTGGTCAAGATTATACACAGCACATTTTTCAAGTTTCTTTGTTTGCAGGGCCTTTGCTATAAACCATGCACTATTTGTGATATCCCTCTACTATTTTTTAATTCAGTTTATGTCATTAGAATGACAACGTCTTTAGGAAACAATGCACCTAATGGGATATTACAATTTTGTCCATATATTGATAACTTATGGCTTTCTACTAGTGAAAAAACTTTCCCAGCATTTCAGTATTATATCAGCATTTGTTGTGTTTTCTGTCATTGCTTGCATACTTTTAGGGAATCTGATGGTTCCAGATATCTCTCATTGTTTGTTGTTATTACTTCCCCTCCAACTGCGTATCACTATATCCATATATAATATAAGTATTTCATAAACAAGAAAGCAGCTCATTCAAAGATACTGAATTACCACTTCTGTTATACAAGAAAGATAAATATGATCAAGGTGAGATCACCGCAATGGAATATCAAAAACATGGAAAAGTAAACTGATATAAACAAAATGTTACAAAATCGAAGACTAGTGAATATATATATATAGGTACATATAAAAAATAATAGACATCTAATTTCAGGTAAAAGTATGCAAGGTGGAGTTTACAATGTTTGGGAATGCTACAGGTGAGAACCGCACTGGGTATGAACATATATTTGAAACAAGATTCACTTAAGTGGCAAATCCTACTTTGTCTTAAGTGTAGCAATTATAGTAAGTAAGAAGATGCTAAGGATTTATATGGGAGAGAGGGATTTTGCCCCCAAAAGAAACATGAATTACAATTTTACTTTGTTTATTTACTTTTTTTTTTCAAATTAAAGTGGAAATTATAGCTTATATTTTCATAGGAATATCATATAACCCAAGTGTGTGGGTGTAATATTTTTAACATAAAGTATAAAAAAGACTGTAAGCACAAGGGACTGCAGTTTAGTTTACTTTCACATAATTCTGAACATTCATATGAAATGACCCATAATGATATGGTTCTGTGCAACATTTGATTTCAATTTTAATTCTTAAGTTACTTGTTCATTGCAGTATGGGTTATTGTATGCTAGCATATTTCCCCTAATCTATAAAGTGAGTGAATTGAATAGGTGTTCTCTGTAGTGTGTGAGGAGGCCAATGTGTCCACAGCTTGAGACAACAAGATATATATATATGTATTTCAATACAGAGTACAACACATTTAATAGAAAATTTGATTCCAGAAAAAAGTCATCAACATTATAGTACGACTTATAAACACAGTCCCAACTTTACTAGGCCAAAGTTAGTAGCATAAACAAAAACTTTAACAAACACTTCTTGGTCATGTTTATGGAGCCATAAAGCATAACATTTATTATTAAAACAAATAAAATGGCCAAAGAACCAGTGTATTGGTTATATGCCTTTACAGGATTTTAAAGCCAGACAGATGATGGGGAAAAACTTTGGAGCCAATCAGAAAACTTTCTACACTATGTAATCAAATCTTCAAAAAAAAAAAAAAAAAAAAAAAAAAAAGACTAAGTCAAAATAGTAAAATAGTAAATACAAATACTTAAATAAATACATTAATACCATTTTATAATAAACACTTCATAACAATTTCTTTATTTAATCCTTTGGGGTGTAGTGTTTCATAAATAAATATTAGTGCCTCCTTTTTAAGGTGTACATCAAAGACATTCAAATGCAAGTCATTATAACATATATACACAGTAAACATTTTAAAAGTTCATGATTCTTGAGCACATTTTTATTTAAAATGAGTTAAAATGAGTAGCAATGGGACAAAAAAGGGAGGCATTTTTAATATCCCTCAGATAGTGTAAGACTCTTATTGGCTGAATGATTTGTCCTACATAGTATAAACCTCAAGGGCCTTTTAAACCATATACAACAGTTCTGTGATAACAATACCATATTTCAGGCAACTCAAATAATGCTAATAATGTCCATTTATAATATGACCTGAAATGTGACTGACATACTTACAGATATAGTAGACTTTATACTCCCTATTAGCTAAAACATTATTAACTTTATTGTTGAAAATGCATCACTCTATTACACTGGAACAATTTCTGTAAGAGATTGTTAAATTACTATTCAAATCATCTCCCAAAATCTCATCACTGGTAATTAAAAACATGTGTATCTTTATAATCCAAGAAACTACTACTACAGAGAACGTGCAATGGATTACAAAACAGGTGTCTTCTGTCTCAAATATGCATTTCTTCTTTCTCCTATAAAATATCACACCATTGTAAATACCTTCCAACCTTTATTTAGCTTTCTGAAAAGAGAGTTGCAACTGTTATAACCCCTATTTCTCAGTCTCTGTACTACATCCCCAGCCAGATCTTCCTTCAAATGGGAACTGGATAATTGGATATGCACTGCAGAGAAACATTTTTTGAGAAAATAAGCTTTCAATTCACAAATATGGACTCTAGACATACACATGGTTTATGAAATGGCTTCAGGATTATTACTGCCATCTACATAACCGCTGATAGTATTTATGACAAGAGTAATAATACAATGGTCATAAACAGCATTTTTATAGACATAACGCATGCATTTACATATGTTGACCACTCCCAGTTAGGGGAAAAATAACCTTGCTCCAGGCATTATACTTTGCTTCCAAGCCTACTTTCTAATGGAAGCTGTCAAGTATGTGTAGGAAACTCTCACTGGATTCTCCTCTCATGTGGTGATACACAGAGATCATTACTAGGATCAGTTAATAGGTTCATAGGTGTATACTAGGCTAACGACCACTATAGCCCTTATAAGCTTTGCCATGCAACCCAAATGTGACTCACAAATTTGATTGATATAGGGGTGATTTACTGACAGCCTCTCTCCATAAGAGACATAGGCACTAGACCAGGGGTGAATTTCCATTTACTCATCCAGTGGTCCAAGTTGTGCATAAATAGCTTTAAACTGATGGGATGCCTGTTCCAGAGAATGGAAATTTTCTGAGAAACATATTGGTCTGTCCAACATGTCCTGTTTATATTGCAAGCAAAAATTAGGTCTTTTAATCTAGTAGTTCTGATGCCGTTTGTTTTGCAGATGTGAAAAAGGTTCATCAAAACAGAGTCTAGAGATGCCATTATGCCAAGCAAAGATCACTCTCAGAAGTCTGTATGATACTAAGTAAAGAGACAAGGCTTTGAGGTGATCGGCTTAGGACATTGTGTTTACTCCCTGCATTCGTTTTTGTAAGGAACCTTTCTGGATGTTCCATTAACTGCATGTTCTCATCAGGTACATACCGAAGAGTGCATTATACTCTATGATGGGTCTGCTGAGGGCTGAGTACAGTGGTATGATGACTGGTCTGGACCTAGATGCTTATAATACCTTGGACATATGTTGGTTAAAGGCCAGGTTACAATTGCATGAGTTTCAAGATGCCTGATTAAGGAATCAGTTTTTAGGGGTGTTTTATTAATGACGTAGTTACCCAGGGTGACCAACTTTCCAAAAGGCACTATCCATTTCTTGGTACTGAGTTTTAAGCCATGATTTTGGCACCAAGCATTCATCTGTGTCAGACTTTCCTGAAGAATGTTCTCATCTGGGGGGATTCAGTGACTGCTCCCAATTTGCAATCATCTGCGAACTTGGTTAGCCAGAGGCCTTTGACATTGGCTTTGTTATCCAGGAAGTAGATGCCAAAGAGGAGGGGGGATAGCACAGAGCCCTGTGGGGACTCCACTGGTGGCCAGCCTCTTTGTAGAGGTAGCCTCATTGATTCTAACCTCCTGGGTCCTATCAGTAAGCAAGCTAGTTATCCAGAGTGTTAAAAAGGGGGTTATTCCTAGTTGTGTAAGTTTGTTGACAATGCCTGAATGGGGTATTGTATCAAATGCTTTAGCCAGAACTTGGAAGGCAGTATGCACAGGTTTCCCCTCATCCCTTGCCTTTATGACCTCTTCAAAGAGGTCTACCAGATTCAATAACCTTTCTTTGACAAAGCCAAACTGAGATGGATCCAATGTCTACATGTCTCCAGTGTCCTTGTTGATAATTTCATGATAATTCTTTCCATGGCTTTGCAAATAAGACTAGTAAGACTAATGGGTATACGGTTTCCAGAATCTATTGAAGGTCCTCCCTTATGAAGGGAAATGAACATTGCAGTCCTCCATTCATGTGGCACAAAGCCTGTTTAAGATTAAAGTAAAATAATGACTCTAGGAGTCCTGATAAGTCATATTTTAGACTGTTCAGGAAACATCCTGGGATGTTATCTGGGCCCATTGTGGCCATCTTCTTGGCTTAAGTAAGAAAATCCAGTGCATGCTCCTAGCTATAGTTTGAGGGGGGTTATGTTTGAGAATATTTTTTGGGTATGTTTGGGGTGAGAGGAAGTGAATGTGGCACCATTAACATTCAGTTCAGCACATCAGTTTGTACTGCCTGTGAGGTTTCTGACATACTTGAAGAAGGTGGTATGGTTATCTTTCACCTGCACTTAACCTCAAAGTTGGCTTTGCTTGACCACATTAGTCCTGTTAGTTGCCTATTTAGCGTGATGAGAAAGTCTTTATCTTCATGAGAATTACCCTTTCTGATTTTTGAATTTTTTTTCCTTTTTTTATATCCTCTTTAATTTGCAATGCAACAAAGGCTGTTTGTTTTGGGGTCTAGTCCTGGACTTACATCTGGTAGGTACAGCAGCCTTTATATAGCCAGTGATATGGTTGTACAGAGTTTCTGAGAGCAATTCTGCACAAGCTGCTGTGTTCTCGGGATTTCAAGGGGCATTGCATTTTGGCAAATCATCACTTAATAAAAGATGATTTGCCTTGGAATAGTTCCTAGATGTAACTGGTTTTAATGGGGGTTATGGAGTTGATTTTGATTTTGAAGGAGACAGGTTTATGGTTGGACCTTAGCAGGCAGGATGAGACATGGAGTGGGGGTTGCAGCATTCTCCCATATTTATGAGTATGAAGTTGAGTATGTTAGAGCCTCTAGAGGACATATTCTCTATTTGGCAAAGGGAGTTTATTTAGAAAGTGCAGGAATCTCTGTGCCTTTAGATTTGAGACTGTGTAGGACTCCCAGTCAATAGAGGGGTAATTAAATTCTTCCATGAGTAGGGTGTTAAGTTGGATAGAAAGTGTCTCCAGTATTAATTAGTCCAAGTATGCATTGTGAGTTTCTTGGGGCATGGAGGTTAGGATATGGTATAGGATTTATTCTATGGTGAACTGCACATGGAGGAACTCCTGTACATCATCATGTTTGACTATCCTAGAGGTGTGCTTGTTACTGATGTATATTGAGACACCTCCACCTTTAGCCCTTGTCTATGCAGCTGCTGGTTTAAAAGTGTGGAAAGTACTGAAACCTTCACTGGTGGGTACTCTGTGCCACTTTAAACTATGTCTCAGCAACTGCACAGATGTCTATATTCTGAACTGTGAGGAGCAGGTGACAGTACCTACTCTGGGCAAGTAATCAAGGAGCCTCAATCCTCACCATTGACACCAGTGATGGATGGCCACTAGGAACAAACATGGATACACACAGTATTTTCAGATGCAACTTTCTGCATCAAGCACAGTTTCCCTTAAGAGCACACAGGGAGCACACTCTAGACCTGGGGCTGGACTCTCTTTCTCTCTCCAGGCCCCAAACAAGACTCCACACTGACCACGTTGGAGCACTGTGTCCCTGTTCCAAGTAGCTGACACACACACTTGGATATTTGGTTTTCACACACACACACACACACACACACACACACACACACACACACACACACACACACACACACACACCTGGGAAAGGCTGGCACAGATTTACCATCCGTGCCCCCTCTGGATGGACTGTAGAGTAACTATTCTGCCACCAGTCAGCTACTCTAAGGTTCTTACAGGGATACCCAATTATACTGAGTAAAAGTAATACTAATACAAATAATAATGTTTGACCAATGCAGCAAAGCTTTCAGGAGCAGCCACAGTGTCACCAAAATAAGCATAAGTACTCTCAAGATGTTAAAAGTATTCTCTAAAAGACCAGATACAATGAAAGGTAAAGAAATATTCAATAATACATAATAAAATAGACAACATGAGAATACTGAATACCTAGTTACAGTAAACACTAAAGTTTCAATCAGGAAATATCAAAAATAACACAGATGGATTGATTCACACAGACACAAAAAAGTATTTAACTAATCTCACTATATTTTCCTGACTGATCTAAAGAATTACTGTTCCCTAGTTAAGTTACTTACTACAGCAAGGCAAGATGATCAGTGCTGAGTTGCTCACTACAGCAAGGCAAGATGTGGTATAAGGTTGTGTGAAATATCTGAGAGATCTTTCCTGTCAGGTTCCAGAAGACAAAGTGCTGCTGCGAGAGTTCCATCATATCTCTCACAAATATCTAAAGAATCATTTAAGTGCTGGTTATAGAATGACATCACAACTAGTCACAATACACACCCACAGCTTTACTAAGATCTGTTGCAGCATCTGAAAGCTATAAAATAACTTCAAAAGCATCTACCCTTCCAGGATAGCAATTAGTTCACCATTAAAGACAATATAGTAAGATTCCTAGTCCTGGTTTTCCCAGACATTTTTGTCTTTGGCTGCAGGCAGACCTGTAATATAAAATCTTTATGGCCTAAACCAACCCATTTAATTTTCAATCTATTTTTCAAAATTAGCTGGACTGAGATTAATTTCTTCCCTTCCAGAATTCTTTGTTAACACATATACATTTAATCAGTTATAATAATACTGTCTGACATACATGTATATCTCTTTTCTGTCCAGCAGGACCCATTGTTGATGGATTTTTAACACAAGCAACTTTACAAATACATTTTAACATAAACATTTCTACAAATTAGTGTGACAGTCAAATGGCATAAAATTCTTTACAAAATTCCAGCTAGCTATGCTGGTATATGTTACACATGCACTGCCCTACACTCCCTGGCACAGATGGAACTATCTCATATCATCACAGAGGGCTTAGAAGGAGTGAAGTTTTTTTATTTAGGTTTGCTGGTACTGAGCAGTAACACCTTGAGATTCCGTTGAGTTGGTTTTGCTATGTTGGTAGTTTGTCAATTTGGCATTGCCTAAAAAAGGCAATATGGGATTAAATAAAGTTTTAGCCAGTATTTGATAGCCTAGAGGGGAAAGGTACAGATCATCCTTGGCGAGGCAATGTGGTCTGTTAACCAAGTCCTCTTAAGATGACAAATATTGGATCCCCTTAAAATGACCCCAGAAAGATAGCTGCTGAAATCAATAATTTTTTGCTCATATTTGTTATTATCCTCAGTGATTGTAATATGCTGCTCAATGTTAGGCTCATACCAGTCTGAGACACATAGTCTGAAAGCTCTATAATTTCACTCTTCATATAGTCAAGGGGGTACATTTCAGATAATTTACACCTAAATGCACTATGATAGAATCATACTGGTACCTGTGGCATAATGACTTGAATGCATGAGTGATTTGGCAGATCCTGGCTCCAGATAAGCAAGTAACAGTTACTTTCTCCTTGTTCAGCCTGGTTAGAGGGGCATCAGTATATCTTACAATGGAGTCACCGGTGATGACAGTCCTGGAAAGTATGTTTGCTTTCCATAGTGGCTTAGTGTTTGGGTCTCCACTGAGGATGGGGTGAGAGACAGTGGCAAAGGCTTTAGAGAGGGTGAGGAAGAGGTAGGAGACAAATTTGTTATTTCTGGTAAGGGAGATGTTTTTCTAGAATTTTTGACAGGGAGGATAATATAGCAATGGGGTGGTAGTTAGCTAAGTCAGTGGAGTTACTTCCTTTGTGGATGGGTATATTATAGAACTGTTTCCATAGTGATGGGACAGTGGATTCAGATAAAAAGTGGTTGATTAATCTGGGTGGATGGGTGGGCTGTGGAGTTTGCAGCTAGTCTAAGAAAGAGTGGAGGTAGATTGTCCACAGAAGGAGAGCAAGGTCAGAGCTTATAGAGGAGGTTTTTAATGTAGTTAATAGATACAAGTTTGAGTGAAAAGGAATTTTGTAGGTTAGAACAGGGGTTGGGGTAGAGAAGTTAGAAGTTGGGATTAGTTTACTGATAGTGTCGATAAAGTAGGAGTTAAGTAAGGTGGCTGTTTCAAGGGGAGTGTGATCTGGATAGGGATTGGGAGTATTGGGGTTACCTGGGGGAAGATTTGATTGATATTGTTCCAGAATTTTGGGGGGTTGTTTTGGAAAGTTGTTGTGGTTTGAGGTAACATTTTTTCTTGTCAAGGATGACTTGTTTTTTTGAAGAGATTACAAAGTTTTTTGTAGGTTTGGAGGTGGGTGGGGAATTTGGTCTTGGTCAAGAGTTTCCAGGCTTTGTCCCTTTTGTGTATAAGAGTTTGTGTGGCCTGGGATAGCCAAGGGGAGTAGTGGGATTTAACTCTTACATTTTTGGGGGGCGAGTGATTTGAGTATGTTAAGAAATATAGAATTAAATTTGAGAACTGCTTCATCTGTGATGCTTCCTCACATGGGGTAATTGGATAGGCTTAAAATGGCCCACAAAGGCAGTTAGCCTAGTACTAATCTATGAACTTATGAACCTATCTAGGGAAAGGTGAGATAGGAAAGACCATTTAATAGCAGAGAGGATGTTATTGAATACTTCATGGAGAAAGTTGGAGAGACTTTGGAATTCTTTGATTGTTTGAGATCTTTGGAGGTGGGGGAGTATCTTTGGACACAAATTGGGGAATGTTCACTGGTGGAGTTGGGTAAAGTTTTTGGGTGGTGGTAGAGGTCATGATTGGAGACTAGTATCCAGTCAATGATAGAGGAGGAGTTGCTTAGCTTATTAAGGTGTGTGGGCATAGTGATAAGTTCAGTAAAACCATGTAGTTTAATGAAGGAACAGGGTGATTTGGAGGATATTAATGTCACCTAACAGAGTTGTTTTATTGGATATGTTGTGGGAAAGCCAAGCAAGGGTTTGTTCTAGTAAAGGAATGGTATCTCCAGGGTGTATGTAGACTGCTGCAATTGTTATGGTTTTATGGTCATTGAGCTTACAATTTGCTCTGAGGATTTCAACTGGATGGAAGGAAGGGGTTGATTTGATTTTGGGGATACACTTGGGTGGTCAGCATACAGAATGGCAACGTCTCCACCTTTTTTATTAGCTTGGTCCAGGCGAAAGATGTATCCAGGGGGGAGGAATTCTTTGTCAGTGATGTCGGGTTTGAGCCAGGTTTCAGTTATAGTGATTATGTTGGGAGGGTAAAGGACCATCCAAGCATGGGATTCACTTATTTTATTCATGATGCTATGAATATTGAGAGAGAAAAGGGTTAGGTGTTTGTTGGGAGAGTTTGGGTAATAGGAATGACTAAGGATCAAAATCTGGCAGTAGTACACAGTCCTTACACAACTGTGAGTAATTAAACTACAAGACTATGACCCAGCAGGGTTTAAAATACAAGCAGATAGTTTTTACAAGTAATTCTGCATGTGGCAATAGAAGTGCAGAAAAACTATAGAAACACAATCTTCCCACAACTGCTAATCTACAAATTACAAAACTAAAGTATCAGAACAAAATAAAAAAATGCAAACGGATAACTGTTTGGGCTAAGGCTAAAACATGGAAATAAACAGAAAAGTACAAAGAAGTATCACCGCACAGGTCACTATAAGTTCAATTTAAATAATTAATTAGCATTATTTAGATATTTTCCTTATTTGCTAATGTCATAAAACACTTTCTTACTCTAAAATTCCTACCAGTACCAGAACAAAGGATCTGAATTTTCATCAGCAGATAAATAAAACATCTTTTATGACAAAGAAGGATAAAGTCCAAACGGTGGCCCAGGTGACCTGAGACTAATTAACATCTCATGCACCTGATGGAGTTGTCGGGCGAGGATGGGCTTACCGATCCTGGGGATAAGGTCAGAGCTGATCCAGCTGTTCACTGCTACTGTCACTCAGATGAGGATTAGCAATGTAAATGCACAGCCTGGTGTCAGGCATTAGGCATACTACTCCCTGACTGATGGAAGCTTTCAACATTAGTATGTAAAAGAGTACAAACACATGAGGAAGGCATTGGGGGCCATAGCAGTGAAATGGATTGCATGCCCCTCCCTGCTAAAGGTTGGAGTTAGGCCATTACAAATTTCTCCATGGCTGCGTGCATGATGATCCTTATCAGACAGTTCTTGTTCTGGTCCCAATTGAAATTCTCAGGTAAAGGAATGAATTGACCATGGCTGATTAGAGACTTGATGGTCTGCAGACACATGGTAAAAATTTAAAGCAAGAAAATTGCAGCACCAAGAAAACATCAGTTTGGGACAAAAATGTGATATAAAAGAACTTGAGCAAGAGGGAGTGTATAAATATGTGGGACTTGATGGATAAACAATAAAACATGAACAGATGTGAATAAAACTTAGTAAGGAATACTTTAGAAGACGTAAATATCCTGAAAACAGTGTTGACATCTAGGAACAAAATCCAAGCTATAAACCAGTTTGCTCTTCCTGTCCTAACTTACAGTTTTGGAGAGATTGACTGGCCCCAAAACATGTTGAATAGATTAGACAGGAAAACAACTAGGATGCTTCATGGTCACCAAATGATTTATAAAAATCAGTGCATACCAAGATTATATATTCTGCATTCTGAAGGAGGGATGGGCCTCCTTAAAATTTATTACATGTATAGATCTGCAATTGTGGGACTCCACACAAATCTGCTGACCTCATAAAATCCAAATGCATGAAAGTTTTGAAACATGGGGAGAATAAATCTAAGATTACTTCTCTGCTTAATCTAGCAGAAGTATATCGGCATTAAGCAGGAATGGAAATCAAACCAGAAGTAGATAAAAATCAGGCAGCAACTGAATGTGCCAAAAAGCAAAATAAAGAATATAAGGTGAAGGACCAGATGAGAAGGCAAGAAATGTAGAAAATGCATAAATATAGTTGCAAGTATAGAAAACTTCTGGAAGAACCTCATGTTGATCAGAAACAAATGCAGGAATGGTTAGAGAGAGGTGAATTCAAACGAAGAGATGAAAGATTAATATTGGTGGCCCAAGATAGTGGGCTGTGTAGTCTTTGGTTTACAAAGTCCATTGAACATGTGGGAGGAATGGACAAATGTAGGTTTTGAAAAACAGAATCGGAAACAGTTGCACATCTTGTTGCTCGCTGTGATATACTAAGGACTGTACACTGAAAGGCATAATAATGTGGCAAAACTGTTCCATTGGGGAATATGCAAACATTATAATACTGAAGTAGCTGAAAAGCACTGTAAACATGAGCCACAAACCATCATAAAAAATGATGATGTTTATATCACATGGGAACATCCATTACCAACAGTTCAAAAAAGAGATGCAAGAAAACCAGATATAGTAGTCCATGAAAAGAAGACAAAAATAGAACTGATTATTGAAATTGCTACAGTCAGTGACTACAGTGTCTTATGCGCAGAGAGACACAAAGTCATAAAGTATCGGGATTGGCAGGCAGAAATGAGGGCAATTTGGAAGAAAGATACCCAGACAGTTCCAGTAGGAGTACGAGCAACTGGTCTTATAAAAAAGAATTTACAATCGTACTTAGATATGTTACCGATACATACAACTCCATACAAATTGCAGGAGTCATTACTGGGCATGTTGTGGGTGCTGCCAAGAACAATTCTTGCTAACATCAAAGACTGAAACAATACTAATTTCATGAACTTTAGTCATACTTTTCCTTAGGAATGGGATCCATTCCTGTCATGGAATTAGAAACCCAAAAGACTTGGAGAAATTAAAAAAAAAGGAAACAAAAATGATAATTGTGTATTCTGACAAGCCGTTGTTATTTACCTTGTATAATCCTTCTGATTCCCTAGAACTCAAACTACAGTCAGATTTCATTTCACATTGGCATAGGATATCGTGTCATAAATGATCAATTAATCCTACCAAATCTGTTGTGCTGGCATTTGGAACAACACAAAAACAACAATCAACTAAGTAATAGCATCAATCAAGCATCACTCAAAAAAGTACTTAGTGAAGTTTTCCTTTGGCAGAGATGGATAAAGGATAAAGCCCTTACTGTACCTAAAACGACTAGTTTTCATTTATTAGCATGGACACTGGAGGGTTTATGCATGCAGAGAAACATGTATGTACCTCCTGAGGACAGTGTTTGTGAAACTGGCAAAGGTGCCATTAGGTGGGAGGAGCTAAGGCACACTCTCTGGCAGAAGTATGATGCTGGACCAGCATCTGCAGTCTATTTCCTGGCTGTGGACATGGGTTTGTTTGAGACCAGCTGTTGTTAGGACAGGTTCTGTAGACCTGGTGAATTAGGAGAGGAGTTAGTGATAGCTGATGGTCAGCTGCAAGAAGGCAAAACAAAGTTCAGAGGTTTCTTGTAGAGTCCACCATCTCTTCTAAAGAACAAACTGAAACAACAATTAAGATACTATGAGAGTTAAAGGCTATTTGCACCTGATACAATAAAATCCCTAGTAAATAATGTTCTTTTTTCTTGTAGAAGTTAGAGTATGGTCTGCCTTTAATAGTCTTTCACTTTGCCATAAATACAAGCATGTTTCTAATTGCTGAGAAAATGGTCTGCAGATGTATCTTTCTGATAGAATCCAGTACTCATCGGTGCAACCTATAAAAGAAAGATCTCTGGCTTCCGGTATAAGGCAGAGAACCTTACTTCTTGCCTTACTACTGTTTAAAATAGTACACTTTCGTCACTAACTACCACTACTCTCTATACTACAGATTGAAAAATCAGTTATTCACTTATATGTAACAATGAATGCTCACACTTAATAGGCCCTAATTTAGGTCAGTCATAGTCCTTCACTGTTATGGCGGCCTGCAGGCTAGAATCAGTGACTCCCAAAAATTAGAAACCAGAAAAGCTCTGTATGGCTTTCAAGTGAAATTAAATGTATGTTTCTACAAAATAATCAATACCTGTATCAGAGAGGGTCTACATCAAATAATCAAATGGTTAATTCCCTGAATCTCTATTAGTTGAGATGAATAGAGCAAATGTGCACTTTAACGAAATTTATTTCACCAAATATACATAGCTGGCCAAAAAGAAAAGAACACTCTTTATAGTCACTAGAAATTATATACACACTACACTATTGAACTATATCAAACTACCCCACAAATGTAAAGGACTACAGAAAATACATTACATCTGCAACTCAACAAACATGAAACCATATCTAGCTCATCACATACAGCTACCCAAATGGCATACTTTTAATAATGCATAAGGCATAATGAGCAAATAAAGATCCATCTTTCTCACACATTATATTGCATTTTTATTTATAGAGGGCATGCTAAGAGGTATAATTATATATTTGGTAATATATAATACATACAAGATTGTTTTCTACAGTATTTATTTAACTATATGTTAATGTGATGATGCCGTACGTGTCTTTCTTCTAGCAGCTGGCCAAGTAATTAAGTGCATGTTTGCTTAAAGAAGCATTTGCTTTACTTGTATCGATGAAAGAGGTTCGGGGAATTAACCATTCAATTATTTAACATAGATCCCATCAGAGGTACATAATCTAAGATGAGGCAGAAAATAAACGATTCTATACTGCAACTGCACGTAAAGATGAAGCATGATATAATATTTGTTGAACAACTTTAAATTCAGATAATAATGCACTTATATTTCTTTATGCAGAATGTATATAACAAATGTGAATTAGGTCTGTACTTCACTCTTGTACGGTCTCTTTGTGAGTGTGCATGTTCTCATCATCATTATTACTTTATGTGGTCTGCATCGAGTTTGGGTAATGGCTGAAAAGCATGAGTAGACAAGCTTACTCAACTGGTTCACGAATTAAAAATAAATGGAGACTACACGTAAAGAAATTTAACAAGTTTCTAGAAGTTATATAACACTGTTACTAACGCACTCATATTATGAAATGCTTACTCAGTGACACACACATGCATTATGAAATGCTTATTACAAAAGATTAGAGCATGCAATCTGTGCTATTTTTACAAGGGGAACATTTTACCTGTACTCTCCACATAAGGAAGAGCCTGTGACTACCACATTTCCATTAAATTTTCAGACTTTGCTGATGCACAACATTGGCAAATATGGAGTATTTTGTTTTGCAAGGGAAAATATTTCCTTTTGTCTAAGGTTGTGCAACTTCTAAGTATGAATTTTAAAGTAATATGGGGTAGGTGTAGTTATAGAATTTTCATATATTCGTTTAGTTTTATAGTGCATTTCATTATCTGTAAGTTTCTGGGTTTGGTTTCTGGATTGTGTGCACTGCATTTTCTAATTTATTTATTTATTTGACATTTGTTTACTGGGGTAGTCCGATTGAGCTAGAGCCATTTTTCAGCAAAAAAATTGAAGTAGAATACAATAAAATACAATAAAAATATATACAATGATATAATTCCGCAGATGTCCAAATTGTAGTAGAAGACTAAGAAATCTGTAAAAGACACATCTGGATGAAATAGCGAGTATAGAACTGGGTAGTGACAAAAGCTTGCAGAAAAGAGAGAAGAAAAGTAAAGAAGTTCGGATTTTCAACAGTGGACAACAAAAAATAAGAGGGTATTGTTTTATAAGCAATAGATTGTAAGGATACCAGCTATAGAGCAGCTGCATGTAGTACACAGCTAGTTTAAAATGTAGCAGGTGAAGGAGGTTGGGGAGTAGTAGGTGACTGTAACTGTCAGTAAGTGGGGGTTAACCAGGAAAGGATTAGTATAGGGGAGGGAGAGTGAGGAAAGAGTAGATGTTAGTGGGGGAGAGGGGAAAGGGTTTAGGTGGGGTGATTGCAGTGACAAATCCAGGTGCTATTGAGGTAGTTTTTTAGAGATTTCTTGAAGCCAAGAAATTAATGCAGTCATGTCTGCTTTGAGATTCTAAACTAGACCCTTTGGCATGGTGCACCAGAGATCAGTAAGAAGTTCCATTCTTTGTCATGGACACTAGCACTGTAGAAAGCAAGGATTATGAGCAGGTCTCCAATCATAACCAGTTTATGTGTTAGAGACAAGGATGCCAAGAAATTCTCCTTAAGAGCAAAGCCTGAGAAGTGAATCTTGGTATCCATGTCAAAAGCATATAATAGAAGCTTATGATCAGAGACCCTGTCATAATTGTTTGCACAGAAAAGAAAAGAAAGAGAAAACAAGTGTTTTACTAGCTTTGAAAGGCAGTAAAGTACTTGGTAAACGCTCTCAGACACCAGCATATCTTTCAACATCTTTGCTAAGGAATTCTGGACAAATCCAAAAATAATGGGGGAAGGGTGACAAAGGATCAAAATCAGGGACAGTTTTTAAATAGTGCTTTATTTCACCAAGGAAGTTAATAGAATAGCAGGTTTTGTATTAATAATTTTATGAAGAATATGAAGTATGAAACTATTGTCTGAATTATTGACAGACTGTAATCCTCAGTGATTTACCAGAAAAATCTAAACTTTTATGAGGACAAGAGCAAAAATGAAGCAAAATCAGAGACATTCTGCATAATCAGAGGTATTTTTGAGAGGTACAGCAAGCAGAAAATAAGTGCTACTCTGGCAGAATGTAAAACAACTTTTAAAATCATTTAGTTGATTTGCTCTCTTTCTCTCTCTATATATATATATATATAATATACAGTATACATACACACATATCTATATCTATATATATATCTATATATATATCTATATATATATATATATATATATATATATATATATATATACATATATAATATACATATGTATACATACACACATATCTATATATAAATATATATATATATATATATATATATATATATATATATATATATATATATATATATATATATATAATATACATATGTATCTATATATAAATATATATATATAATATACATATGTATACATACACACATATCTATATATATATATATAAAATATACATATGTATACATACACACATATCTATATATAAATATATATATATATATATATATATATATATAAAATGTACATATGTATACATACACACATATCTATATATAAATATATATATATATATATATATATATATATATATATATATATATATATATATATATATATATATATATATACACATATATACACACATATCTATATATAAATATATATATATATATATATATATATATATATATATATAATATACATATGCATACATACACACATATCTATATATAAATATATATATATATCTATATATAAATATATATATATATATAAATATATATATATATATATATATATATATATATATATATATATATATATATATACATATGTATACATATACACATATCTATATATAAATATATATATATATATATATATATATATATATATACATGCACAATTCAAGTTATGATTTAGCCTCATCAGTTGCACATAACTGTTAACATGCCTCAACTTGTTTTTCTACACTAGTACAAGTGCTTTGATTGTATATTTTTATGAGTTAAAAATAAGGTTTCCATAAATTTTGATCATTTTCAGAACAATTACTTATAATCTTCTGCAAAAATAATTTTGAGAGCTGGTACTTTTTTAAATGTATATTTATTTGTTTATTACTTATTTATTTTGCAGTTGTTGACTGGGTTAGTCCGACTGAGCAGAGTAGCCCTTTTTCAGTGGAGGCCCGGGGAGAAAAGCTCCACAGCAAATATAATTTGTTATACAGAAAATTAATAGATAAAAAGCAGTAAGTATTATACAACATATACATAAAAGGTGGGTATAGTTATACACAAATAGCTGGCAAGGAGGTTCAGAATAAGAGGAATTATACAAATACAAAAATGCATTTTTGATAAACAGCAAAAGTTACAGAATATCTGTAGTCATTTAAGCATATATGAATTTAGCAGAGGAGAATGAGAGACAGTAGAGGTAGAGTGATAGATTATAGAGGTTATGGCTAAAATAAGATTGTAATTTTAGATAATTGCTCAGATAAGGAGGCATAAGAGATCATACAGATAGAGTGAGTTAGGGGTCAGAGAGAGGACAGATAGTTAACTGTCTGAGGATAGAAAAGTAGCTTAAGGAGGATGAGTGGATTGACAGGACCAGTGAGTTTTTAGGGATTCTCTGGTAGCTGTTTTGAATTGCTCAGGATGCTTGAGGGACCTAATTTCTAAGGGAAGTTTGTTCCAAGATTGTAGCTGTATAGGTTGCATCCAATTTTGGTCCTGGGTTTATATATTTGTAGCAGGTTTTGGTCGGAGCTACATAGAGACCTAGTGGGGGAATAATGAGAGATGAGAGGAGTTGGGCTAGGACAGAAAGATTGCAGGCATAGAATTGAGTGAATTATCTGCAGTTGAGAGAGAAGGAGCTGGTGGGATATTTACAACCAGTCTAAGTGTCTTAGAGAAAGACAGTGATGAAATTTATAAGTTTGGTGTGCAGCGAATCTAGCCACCTTGTTATAGGTTGAATTGAGTTTAACTAGGAGTGTGGAGTTCAGATTAGCAAGAATTTGACATAGGCTAGGTAGAAAGCATGCATAAGAGAGGGTTACTTTTGACTTGTTTGTTAAGAACTTTTTGTTGTGGTGTAGGAGGCTGAGTTTTTGGTGTGCCTTTTTAATACAGTTATTCATATATAAATCAAACTTAAGTTGGTCATCAGTTGTTACTCCTAGAAGTTTTGTGCTAGATTTGACATTGATGGATGTGTTATTGACTGACAGTATAGCAAATGTTGATTTAAGATTGGTGAGGTTTTTTGGGAGAAAGACTAGGAGTTTAATTTTCTTAGTGTTAAGAATTAGCTGGTTGTCACAGAGCCAGGTTTCTACGGAGTTAAAAGATGCTTGGGTAGCAGGGATAAGGTCTGAGGGGGGTATCAGCAATGGTAATAACTGTTGAGTCATCTGCAAATTGTATAAGGGATGACGGAGGGCAAGAGGTCTGGAGTAGATTTGTAAAGATATTAAAAAGTAATGGGCCAAGGATAAATCCTTGGGAGACACCCATTTTCATAGAGTTGAGAGCAATTTAACAGATTGCAAATGATCAGAGAGTTAGCTAGAAAACCAGGTAACAGTAGAAGTAGAGAAATTAAGGTTAGACAGTTTGGCCAGTAGAAGAGGATGGAAGACCATATCAAAGGCTTTAGAGAGGTCAAGGAATAGGCAAGAGGCAAGTTTACTGTTATCTTGAGCTAGAGAGATAGTATTTATGAAAGATATTAGGGCAGTTGTAGTGCTATGTTTAGAGTGAAAGCCATGCTGGGTAGGTGTGAGCAGGTTTTCCTGTAGTAGGTATTGCATGACTTGTTTCTGTATGCATTTTTCCAATATTTTTGAGAGAGGTGAAAGGATCACAATTGGTCTGAAGTTTGTGATGTCAGTGGAGTTACCTCCTTTATGAATAGGTAAGGTGTAGAATTTTTTCCATAAAGAGGGGACATATGATTCAGAGATGGAGCGATTTATTAAGATAGATACAGAGATAACAAGGGATTCTGCTGCAACTTGCAGGAAATAGGGAGGCAGGTTGTCAGCAGAAGGAGAGCAGGGTTTAAGTTTAGAGAGTAAAGATTTTTATTTTTATTTATTTTATTTTACATTTGTTGACCGGGCTAGTCTAACTTGATATATGTCCATTTTCAGTAGAGGCCCGGGGAGAAAAGCTTCAAGCATGAATACTAACAAAGACATATATAATAACAAAGACATATATAATAACAGTACAGAGGTACAATTGGTTAAAGAAAAAAATATAGTAGTAAAAATGCTGACTATAGACATTATGTTAAAAGATTAAACTAAATAAAAAATAACAAGTACACTAAACACAAGTTGGGTATGAGCAAACAGAGTCAGGTCTTTACAATTATCCTATTACTATGAGAAAAAAAGAAAAAAGATAAATAAGTAGATTTGGAGGTGTAGGTTAGGGGAGAGGGGAAGGGGTATGAGCAGGAGGGGGTAAAAATTTCAGTCTAGGTTAGCACAAGGACAAAGCCATTGAGTTTTAAGATGTTCTTTAATATGTTTTTTGAATAGAGAAGTAGAAGCTAGAGTAGAAATTTCAGGAGGGAGCTGATTCCAGTTTTTACCTATAGTGTTTGAGAACAGTGAGTCACCAGCTTTGTTGTTAGATTTAATTGAGGAGACCAGGAGTTTATTAGCAGAACGTAGTGTAGCTAGATTTTTATATGGTGAAATCAGATTAGTGAGGATAGGGATGTTATTGGGGTGGTATAGGATATTTTGAGTGATAAGTAACTGTTGACAGAGTATATGGTTCTGCAATTCTGGCCATCCTAGTTGTTTGAGGTTAAGGCAATGGTGAGTTTGAAATGGAGAGCTAGTGATAAATCTAGCTATGCTATTATAATGGGTAGAAAGTTTTGAGATATTATTTTTAGATAGGTTTGTATATATAGTAGAGGCATAGAAAAGGGTAGAAATGAGGTGGGTCTGGGCAATAGTTTTCCTGGCTGTGGGGATAAGGAAGGGTTTAATTCTATAGAGGGTTCCAAGTTTTTTGTTAACAGTCTTTATGGTGGAGTTAATATGGTCTTCATAGTTAAGACGGTTATCAATTGTAACAACTAGTAGGCGGGTGGTAGTATCAGGGGTTATGTTTGTAGCATTGTTAGAGGTAATAGAGAAGAATGGAGTGGGTGATTTATGAGATGGAGTAAAAAGCAGTAGTTTTGTTTTCTTGGGATTAAGCAGGAGGCAATGTTGCATAAACCAGTTTTCTACATTTTGGAAAGCAGTTTGGGTTAGGGACTGGAGGGAGGCTATGTTCTTAGCAGTACAGATTAAGGTTGAGTCATCTGCATATTGGATGCAGGTGGCTTGAGGTATGTTCATATGGAGGTCGTTGATAAATATGGAGAAAAGAAGGGGACCTAAGATAGAGACTTGTGGGACTCCAATATTTACTGGAAGTAATGAAGACAGTTTGTTATCCCAGAGTACTGCTTGCTGTCTGTTTTGAAGATAACAACTAAACCATTGTAATGCTAGTGGATCAAGAGAATGATACTTTAGTTTATGTAGAAGTAAGTTGTGGTTAACCATATCAAAGGCTTTTGACAGGTCTATAAATAGCGCAGAGGAAAAGGAGTTAATGTTACGATTTTTATTTATAGAGTCAGTGAAGGATAGAAGGGCAGTTGTTGTGCTGTGGAATGGTCTAAAGCCATGTTGGCAGTTGGCTAGTAGATTATTTTGTAGTAAGTGGTTGAGTAGTTGTTTGTGAATACATTTTTCCATTATCTTAGCTAATGGGGAGAGTAAGGCAGTAGGTCTATAGTTAGAAAGTTCTATAGAAGATCCACCTTTATGTAGAGGGATGACGTGGGATACTTTCCATATGGAAGGGATTTTACCTTCAGAGATAATTCTGTTAATAAGGATAGATATGGGGTAGTCTATAGCTTTTGCGGCAATTTGTATGTATTCAGATGAGAGACGGTCGGCAGAAGGGGTGCAAGGTTTAAGTTTTTTAAGTAGCTTGTAGATAAGTGATGTAGGAATCGGGTGTATATGAAAGGTAGGAGATGAAGTCTTGGAGGTATTAGGTGGGAAGGTAGTAGTTGGAGGTAGAGAATTGGCTATGGATTGAATGGCTTCTGTAAAGTAGTTATTAAATGCATCAGGGATCAGGTTGGAATAATTATGGTTGAATCCTAATGGGGCAGGAGTAGAAGAGTGTCCTGGCAGAAGAAGTTTGTTTATCCCTGACCAAAATTTTTGTGGAGTTTGTTGAGTGGATTGTTGGAGGTGAAGGTAGAAGTCTTTTTTGTCTCTAAGAGTGTCCTTCTTGGTGGCATTTCTTAATTCTTTAAAGAGGAGGTCATCTGATGGGCATTTGGTAGCCCTCCATTTAGCCCATATTTTGTTTCTAAGGAGCATTTTTTGCTTAGTTTGTTTAGTAAGCCATGGGGCAGATTTGGTTTTTGTTCTAGTGGAGTGGTAAGGTGCGTAGTAGTCTAGTATTTGAAGAAAGTTAGTGTTGAAGTAGGTCACAGCCTCATCAAGTTCAAGATGGGTCAGTGGTGACCAGTCACATGCTTGCAATTCGTTAAGGAAACTATCTGGGTTAAAGAATTTTTTTGAGCGGGAAGTTTTGAGATTATGAGTAGTTGGGATATGAAGTTTTTGTCTGATTATGTAAGTGAGCATATGGTCACTGATATTGTCAGGAAGGGTTCCTGGAGTATAATTGCTAGGGTGGTTATTAATAAGGATCCAGTCAAGAGTAGATTCTTTCCTGTTAGGTTTGTGGATTTTAGTAGGAGTGGTTATTAGTTGAGCGAATCCACAGAGATTTAAGTGGTTAGTAGGGTTCAGGGAATTGCAGGTAAGCCAGTCTATGTTGAAGTCACCCAGTACAATGGTCTCCTGTGGTAGTTGGGTAGAGAGGTAATTAAGTACGTTTTCGAGAGTAGTAGTATTTTTACCAAGGGGAAGATACATACAAATTAGGTAGATAGATTTGGAGTTGTTTATTTGGAGTTTGGTAGACAATATTTCAGATTTGGCGTCTAATGATGGTAGTTCATTAAAGAGGGAAACCTGGAGATTAGATTTATAGGGAATGGCTATGCCTCCACCTATGAAGATTTAATATAGTTAGTAGGTACTGTTGTAAGGGAGAAGGTGTTTGAAGGATTGAGCGAAGGAGTGGATTTGGAAGAGTTATTAGTGTTAGTAGTAGAGGGGAAGGAATTTAACATCTTAGATATGGAGTCAATAAAATAGGTGTTGAATATGGAAGCTGTTTCTTCAGGTGTGTTGGTAGGGGAAGAAGGGTTACCAGGATGTAAAATGTGATTTACAGAGTATTTTTGGGGGTCTGACCTTTGGACAGAGGGGAGGTGAATATAGAAGTCCTTTTTGTCTTTGTTAATGTGTTTTTTGACTAGTTTTCTGAGTTCTTTGTATTTTTGCAAATGGATAGGAAGCTTAGTTTTTACCCACATTTTCCACATCCTGTTTATGGTTTTCATTAGGGTAGGGGTAGCATTAGTTAACCAAGGGGATATATTAGGTTTGATCCTGACAATGCTAAGAGGCGCGAGTGAGTTAAGGATGGTTAAGAAGGTAGAGCTGAATGAGTGGACAGCTTCATCAAGGGAGAGAAGTGTTAGATGTGTCTAGTTTATTCTGGAGAGATGAGCATTAGAAGTCTCTGGGTAGAAGGTGGAAAGTTTACAACAGGTTATGTATCTGTGAGGACTAGTGAAGTGTGGGGTGGATCTGAGAACTTTTACAGGGGAGTGATCACTCTGGGAGTCAGGTAGGGTTTCAGGATTATGATATTTTTGTGGATCAGAGACTAAAATCCAGTCTAGGAAAGAGCTGGGGAGATGTGATTTGTTGGTATGGGTGGGTGTTGAGATTAGTTGCACAAAACCATGTAAGTTGATGAATGAAGTAGTGTTTGGTGCCTGAAGAGTAAGCCAGTTAATATTTATGTCCCCGAGAAGGATGGTTTCATTATGAATATTTTGAGATAGGTGGGAGAATGTTTTCTAGAAGGGTAATGTTGTCTCCTGGGGGAATATAGATAGATACAACAGTGATAGTGGTATAGTTGTTAAGTTTAAAGTTAGCCATTAGGAGTTCAGTAGCTGAGAAGGAGGGAGTTGGCTAGAATGGTCAGAATAGACAATGGTCACTCCACCACCTTTTTTCATTGTCTACCAAGTTTAAGAATGTTATATCCTGGAGGGAGGATGTTACTGTCTTGGTTGTGCGATTTCAGCTAGGTTTCAGTCAGGGTGAGTATATCAGGGGTGTGGTTAGCCATCCAGGCACGGAATTCACTAATTTTGTTTAGAACACTTCTAAGATTCAAAGAGTAAAAGCATACCTATTTTTTTTGAAGGAGTATTTCTGGTTAGGTTTGGGAGCTTAAGATTATTGATTGGATAGGGAGGGTTGGGACCTGGATTTGGATAAATATCACCTGACTTAAGTAGAAACTTTTGATAGAGGAATTGTTTATATAGTAGGTACTTTTGTTTTTTCTGCTAAAGTGGTAGTACGGAAAGGAGGTATTCTGATTTTAGGGAGGGGAGTGTTTAGAGGAATGATAAATGAGCATATATAAAGAGGACATCTGGCTTTGACATACTCTAAGCTCTCATTTCAGTCCATGTCAGATATACATTTATTAGAGATATTTTCTTTACATCATTTGTTGTCTAAGAGGTTACAATCTTGAATCCAATATTTAAAGTTCATGAAAACAGGTGTCAATAATCCATCTTCTAGGACATGCAGATATTCATCATTTTATGTAACACAATTTCTCTATAAAAAAGGCATTGGAGATCTTGTTTAATTTATAACTTGTAAATCATTTTCTTGTATATTAAATGAGATTTACATTTATCTTAATCTGATTTTTTTATTTCTTAAGATGCCAATGGAAATCTTCTAAACCATACTGTGTCAACACTTAACATCAGGAAACTGTATGTCTTCAACCACTCATCTTTCCGTCTTTAACTTCTGTTTCTAGACTTTTTTTATTAAAATACTGTTTTTTTCCTTTTATTAACTTTATCCATATGTCTTGCATAGGTTTGAGGGCTTGTTCATATACTAAGCCAAACTCAAACTTTACATATGTTTCTGAAAACATTGTAGTTAAGGTAGCATTTCCTTTTGGTAAACTGGTACAATTAAATCTCCATATATATTTCATCATATAGCTACAGCTTATATAAATATAGACTATATCTTGACTAAGTTAGAATGGGTTTAAAAGTCATACTCTGTGAGGTCTTATCCATGAGTAGCATAACAAAAAGTACCTTCTTAATTTTGGTCTTTATAAAATTATATGCAACTTCCAGTTCTTGTCAGCAGAAAAAATATCAAGAATAAATATAAATATATATGTTTTGGTACTGTCTCTGAGTTTTGTTTGCCCACTTCATTTCTGACATTCTTGCTCTTGAAATGATGTATTAGTAATGGTAACACTGAACTTTTGATGGGTAAGACATAACTGAACATAAAGTATTCCACACGGAGCAGATTGTCAACAAATCCTGTAGGTGGGCAGGCTGAATTTCCCATCTTAGAAACATCCTTACTGACTTCTGCTAGTTTAATAAACATATTATACCTATCTATCTAGCTATATATTCAAAAGACCGAACCGAGAACATCGAAAACCTGGAAGGTCAAAAAATATGAAACAAACACACCACCTGTGTTTTGAAAGTTGGTAAGGCCCCCTGCACACCCACACATTTTGTTAATTATATATACAAACTCCGAGATCACACTACAGTATGGAAAGGAGCACAACCCCAATCCTCACTGTACCACAATCCTGTACAATCAAGGTCTTCGTTGTTTGACCATCCAGATTTTTGATCTTCTGGGTTCAGTCTTTTGACATTTGCTCTTGTGAGTTTTCATCCTTGTGATATATATATATATATATATATATATATATATATATATATATATATATATATATAGTGTGTGTATTAAAAATAATAAAGGATTCAATATAAATTCTTGTCTAACTCATTTATTTCCATTAAAGCTTTCTGCAAAATGCCCATTTCTAGAGATCCTTACTTGGGCCCATGATGAACTTATTCATAACCACAAATATATCAAGCAATTCTTATAAAAAATTCTATCCCTAAATGACCACAGAATAGGTCTGTTATCAATTTCAAGTGTCAAATCAAAATATATAAACACCAGTAAGTTTGAGCTCAGATTTTAGTATATGTTTCAACAGTTTGTTTTAGAAGAAAATAAGCAACGTCTTAGGGAGAGAGGCAAATATGGCTTTAATGCAAAGGACTGATTTTTATTTGTTTTTTCAGTTCTTATAAAATTGATAGGAAAAAGCTTGAATGAATTGTTGACTATGGTTGTTGTATTATAATTTATTCCAGCTCCCCAGTCTATATGAAGGACTTTGTAATTAAACATTACTGAAACTGTGCAGCTAATTCATTGGCCCATGCCTTGTGATTCATTAAATTTACATCAGTATATCCCATCAGGTCCAGCAGCTTTGCTATTCATAAATGTTGTGATACATTCCTTTTTATTCTGCAAGGTCATTTTACAAAGCACTCACAGTCAAAACTTTTCTGTGCTGACTTAGGAAAAGTGCCTCCATTTTCCCTACTTATATATCACAGAGCCTACTGCTGTAAAACCCTGTGTGTACTCCACCCTACCCCAACTCCGTGTGCTAATCCAGTTTTAATGCAAGTCCACAAAATTTTGGTATCACTGCAAAAATGATTTCCTCTTTTCTGACTTTACTGTGTTCAACATACTATCCATCTTATTTTTCCGTATGTCAACTTATTTTTTTTGTTTGTGTTTACCTTAGTTCTCACTTGTTTCCTTTTTATAATATGATATCTCTGTGTTTTTTTTCCAATATTTTTATACATTTCCCAGATGTCATATTAAACTAACCTCTGATCATATCCAGTCTTTGTATGTTGTTATTTACACCTCTAAATCTGTCAGTGTACTTATTATAGTTTTAACTGTACAGATCTCCAATTCAGTGGTAGACATCTTCACCCTTTATATCAGAACATAACTGCTCTAATTGCATTCATTTATCATCTACCCATCTTGCCATCTTTCAAATGAATATGCCTTATGCAGGAAACATTTTTTTGAAATCATGTGGCCTAAATCAATTAAACTAATAACACTGGGAAACTGTGATTTTCTCTTAATAGTATTTCAGTGTTTTTTTTTTTGCATGTATTCTTTTCCTCTTTAATTTAAGGCTTGTATTTTCAACCATTCATGATATAATTGGAATTATACAACAACCCCCCATTAATATTCAAAAACGTGCATGCTGATTGGTCAGCGTGCACGTTGTAAATCAGTTATAGTAATGGAAAAAAGGTCCAGTCGCTTGGACTTTTTCCATTACTATAACTCTTTTTTTAAGCAATGGAGAATGCAAGATCTCCATTGCTTCATACTGTCTCACTATGTTAAACGAGTTTGACATAGCGAGACAGCTTTAAAAAAAGCAATGGAAATTCTCTGTTGCTTTTTTTAAAGCTGTCTCGCTATGTCAAACTCCTTTAACATAGCGAGACAGTTTGTAAAAAGCAACGGAGATCTTGCTTTCTCCATTGTTTTTTTGAAAACTGTCTCGCTATGTTAAATGGGTTTAGCATAGCGAGACACCTTTAAAAAAGCAACGGATATTCTCTGTTACTTTTTTTAAAGCTGTCTCGCTATGTTAAACCCATTTAACATAGTGAAGCAATTTGTAAAAAGAAACGGAGATCTTACTTTCTCCTTTGCTTTTTTCAAAACTGTCTCGCTATGTTAAATGGGTTTAACATAGTGAGATAGCTTTAAAAAAGCAACGGAGATTCTCCGTTGCTTTTTTAAAGCTGTCTCGCTATGTTAAACCCATTTAACATAGTGAAACAGTTTGTAAAAAGCAATGGAGATCTTGCTTCTTCATTGCTTTTGCCCACAGCTCTGATGTACTGCGTAGGCATACACATGCGCAGTACATCAGAACTGCCGCAGAATACCAGCCAGCTGCGGAAGGGCAGCAAGGAGGCATTATACAATGCCATTATTTAAGAAAAGTAATTATTTTTTTTTCTTAAATAATGTCATTGTATAATAGCAATAACCCACTTCTGTGTGTGGGTAATGCTGGATTTACCCATGGTTGGCTTTGTTTGGCCACTCGGGCTTCGCCCTCGTGACCAAACCACACCAACCGTGGGTAAATCCAGTATTACCCACACCCAGGTGTGGGTTATTGCTATATGAACCACCCATTGTTTATCATAAAAGATTGCTCAGGACATTCCCAGTTACCTACCATTCCTCAGTATGCTGCCACTACTACGTTTTATACATCACTCTGCTCATTTTACTAGTGCAGAATCTAATGAACATACAAGAGTCTCTTTCATCCCTTACAAAAGTAATAGTAAACACTAGAACCATAATATACTTTAATTAACTGGTTGTTTAACCACCTTTAGAAAAACATTCACTGGTCCCTGCAAAAATAGATTTCCACCTTAAACTCAAAACAAGTAATATCACATACACACACCATACCTCATTACAAACATTACAAAAGGGGTCACATTCATTTAATTTTTAATTTATTCATATGTTGACTATCTAACTAAACTTGACTATCTCAGACTGTTTTCATTCGTAATCAAGGCCATAAGGACAGGAGTAAATATAACTTATATAGGCAGTTTAGAGTAGCAAATCAGTGATCATTTTGTTGGGAGGTGGTGAGAAACCAGAATACCCGAAAAAATCATGCACATATGGAAGATGTGCACATTCTAAATGCACTGTGACTAGGGGCAAGAATCGAACCTTAGACTCTGGAGCTGTGAGGAACAGATCTCAATCAGTGAGCCACCATAAATATAGTGAAAACACTGAAATATTAAATATTAGCACATTTCTTAATTATTAAATTTTCAAATTATCAGCATTAAACTCTAGTAAAATATTTAAAATTTGTGAGAACAATCTCTAGCCATAAACCAAAATGTATAAAGATGCCATACTGTGGCTGTTTGCTCTACTTACCAGAAACATCAAAAATAAGCACATTTCCATAGTTCTTAAAACTTAAAACAATTAGTTAAAACATTAATAAATACCTAAAATAAGTAAGAAAATCATTTTGTCATTAGCCAAAATGTATAAAGACACCATACTGTTACTATCTGTTGCACTTCTCACTGTTTGCTTTCCTCCCCAAGATATTTACGCAAGTCATACAAAACTATGCCATTTTCACTGTTCTGTCTTTATTAACCCATTCTAACATACGGAAACTCAGAAGGATGGAAATGCATTCAAAATTAGTAAGAGTGAAGTCATTGAAAATCTGCTTTTAGGAAAGAAAATCAGCAAACATTAACATTTGAAGCATTTACTTGTTAAACATTTATTGTTTAATTGCATTTGGACTACATAGAAATGTCCTCTTCCTCATCATGGTTGTGTGCACATTGCAGTACAACACTATATGCCATGATGTCACTCACAAATATGACTTTGCTTTACTCTGTGACACCACTTATGCATACACGACACCACTCAAGGATTTGGTTATAGGCATCTACAGGAGAAACACTCTTCACATGCATGATTGCCCTCACCCCCAACCCTTTCTGGCTGGAAAGCCATAATTAAATTCATGCATCCTGTCTATTTTTTTTCATCATCACAAACTACAGTGTCAAAGGTTCACAGCACCATACCTTCCTTCAAGGTGCAACAGTACATCTATATAGAAGAGAGGAAACTATTGTTGCCTAGTATGGTTTCAGAAGAACTCTTGATAATGTAGTGTTTCAGTGCTACTCTTGTCATCTTTGCCTCCTACTCTTCCAACTGATTTATAATCTCAAAATCAACTGCAGAATATGATAAGTAGGGATACCTAGCATTCTCTTCCCTCAGTGTATTTGGTGAGACATGGGCTGATAGTGCATCTGCAGTCCAGATTCTTCCTCATTGCACATCTCTGTCAATAGCTGACATCTTTAAGTTTAATATGCATTGCAGTGATGTGCCCTTGCTTTTCTTGGTCATGTATATAGATATTTCGGGTTTATATTACCAACTCAAATGATTAAAATGTCGAGTACTAAAAGATCGACCTATATCGTCGATCTTACACGTCACTGAAATTCTAAAACACTGAAAGTCATGTAATCGAAAAATCATAGTTGGCCAGCACCGCTTCCCTTGCTGCACAGTGAATACATAAAGTAAAAGACATGACATCTAAACCTACACCTGTAATTTACCATATATGTAATAATACTACTACTCTAAATAGTGAAAAAACCCTTAAAGTGTTAACAGAATTTGGTTGAGAAGCTAAATAAAGTACACTCTAGTGAAGGATGCAAATAACATATAGCATCACAGCAACTAGATTTTTAAAAGCATATCAACCAGAAAATCCTGGGAACTGTATTCAACTTTCTTAACTAACAGCATTTGTAATTGGTGTTGTTTTTCCATGGTTTTCCTTTTCTTTGGGGAAGCAGGGCATCCAGAAAGTAACCGTAGCCTTACTTCATTCACTCTATTCTGCTCCTGGGTTAACACAGACAAAACCGAGGAAATGTCACAAATACGTCTTCCTAGTAAACAGCGGATTCGTCTGTGACAGTCTTCAACATGGTTTTGTGTTCGTGGTAGTGACAAATTATTTAAAGCAGAAATATTCCAGAAAATAACTGGGAAAATAGGAGGAAAACATGTACAGAAGGATAGATGTGTCTGCTGTTTACGTGCCCGTCCTAACACATACACATCTCCAAAGTACGATATCACGTCCTTCCCAGCAGCAGGAAATATATCTGACAATCCAGTAAATGCAGTAACTACCTCTTCTTCATTTACTACTAATTTCTAGGCTATTAATTTCTTAACTGACAGCTGAAAGGACACTGATTTTCTGTACAATGTAGTCAAACCTGAAGATTGAACTTTATACTATATACTTTGTGTGCGAAGTGGAATAAATAACCTTTACACGTAACTGTAGAGAAATTGCCCTTCACGCCCTTAATAGCTGCCATTTAAAAGTCGCACATACTGCGGTAGCATTGTCGCCTCACAGTAAGACGCTGTCCGGTTCGATTCTCAGCTAGAGCGTCTTCTGCGTGGAGATATGCGTGAATGGGCATACCTTCGTTGAAGGTTGTGCGTCAAGCCTGGCAAGCCGGTATGTAAAAATCAACTGCCAATCATTAGCAGACCGGAGTTCCACTGTGGCAACCCCTAACCGGGAAAAGCCGAAAGACACAAACAAACAGTATACATTTCACAGAGACATGCAAGTTTGCAGATGACAAAATGTCAAACAAACATTCCCATAAAAAATTGTATGACTTAAACCAGTGGCCTCCAACCTTTTCTGCACCAAGGACCGGTATCAATGTAAAACAATTTTCCACAGACCGGCCATCTCGCGGCGTTCATAATAAAGTAGATATTTATGTATTTATTTGACATTTGTTTAACGAGGAGGCCAGACCCAGGGAGAAAAGCTCCAAAGTACAATAAAAAGACAGTTGGCAACAATTACCACAAAAAAGTGTACATTCTGCTTAATAGCATAACATTGATCTACTATGGCTGAGAGGTAAAGAAACCTAATGGCAACCTTACTGATTTTATGTTTATTAGAGCAATATTTAAAATCTGTCCCTATTATTTGGCTCTGTCCAGCATACCTCTCAACTGTACAGATTTTCACAGAATGGCCAAATTTTTGCCTCATATTTTCGGTCTTTTTCCCATAAAGTTGTTGTTTTCTGGCAAATCACTGCCAGATCATTGAGAACGAAGTCAGAAAATAATGACAGTTGAGTTTCATACTTCATGCCTTTCAGAAAATTCATGCTAATGCAAAACATGTATTTCTATCAACTTTTGAAGTTTGTAAGAGCAGTACTTAAAAGGGTCCCTATTTTGGGCCTTTGTCCCACCATTATGTTTGGCTTTGTCCAGATTTCCTGATCTAAATAAGAGGCTGAGAGGTATTCATACCTCTCAACTGTACAGATTTTTACAGAATGTCCAGATTTTTTCTCCTGAGTTTTGGTCTGTTCCTCATAACTTTTGTGATTTTCTGTCTAATCACTGGGAAGATCTGAGGACCGAAGTCACTAAATAATGATATACATTTGTATTTCAGACCTCATATCCTTCAGAAAAATGCATGATAAGACAAGTTCTGTTATTCTAGAACCTTTCTATGGTTATAAGAGCAATATTTAAAATCTATCCTTATTTGTCCCCCCATTCTGTTAGGTTTTGTCCAGATTTCTTGCACTACTAAGAGGATGAGAGGTATGGTGTGTGTGTGTATGTGTATGTGTGTGTGTGTGTGTGTGTGTGTGTGTGTGTGTGTGTGTGTGTGTGTGTGTGTGTGTGTGTGTGTGTGCACGTGTGTGTGTGTGTGTGTGTGTGTGTGTGTGTGTGTGTGTGTGTGTGTGAGACAGAGGGGAGGGGAGTGAAGAGCGAGAGTGATCACTGGCAGCAGCAGCAATGTTCCATCCAATGAAGCTCTGAAAGTCTGTAGTTCAACATCCAATGGGTGTATACGGCACCTTCTGACAAATCAAATTGCATCATCACAGTCAAAACAAATGTGCATATATACCCCTAGAACTGTGTAACTAATGAAGTGTAAATGGCACACTGTTCAGCAGAAAGTAATCTTTATAGCGATCACAGTCATTATATTCTTAATCTTAATCTGGATTTTATAAGCCACAATAACACAGTAGGTATTAATGTTTATAATTCTTTGCAAACAACTTAAAAAATATCTGGATGACCACTCAAGCTATACACGTATACTGATAGCAGCAGTTTGTTCATCCATCTGCAAGTGCTCATATGTAGCTAAGCATTTCTGCCAGTGTTATTTAGTTGTTGAAATATTTTGAGAAATAAGAAAATCACATCAATGTTAATAAACATCATTTGAACACCATTTGCTATCTTTTTAATTGCATTAGACAGAGGTTAAGTATCAATGCAATTTTGTTGAACATTATGTAAGCTTTAAAATGAAATCATTCAATAGCTTGGTATGGCTGTATAGTTTTGGAATTCATAGAGGAACAGGCATGGTAAGAGGATGATAACTGTCATCTAAAAGGTTCTGTCATTTGTAGCTTGTTTTTCTAACAAGTCATTATTGTTAGAAGGCATAAATTAAAAGAGGCACCGTAATATAAACTTGTGAAGAACTATTGATGGCACCACATAATTGACTTTATTTATTTCCTTTTTGCACACATTCCAGGTGCAATAAGGAAAAGCAAGCTTTAAGATTAGACCTCTGATTTTACTGTAAGGTAAAAGAATGATTTATTGTAGATGAGCCACCAAACAGCTCAGCATTTGGCCATGATGGTTAAAACACCAAACTGTCAAAAAGAGAACACTTTTGCTTTAAACAGCATTCACAAACACAGGTCAGAACATATAAGAAAACAAAACATAGGGGGAGCATTGCATTTTAATAAGGCTTCTGGGCAAGTCTTGGGGACTTACTGATCACTTTATTTCCTTGAACTGCTTGGACCAATCAGCGGTTCATGCCCAGTTTCATTGACCAGACAGAATAATGTGCATAAATCTTTTAGAAAAGCTCAAACTTGGTAAGCTTTTTGTCCCTACCACACACACACACACACACACACACACACACACACACACACACACACACACACACACACACACACACACACACACACACACACACACACACACACACACACACACACACACACACACTCTCTTTTCCATTCATGCACACATTCACTCACACACATCACTCTTACTCTCTTCCAATCAAATACACAGTCAGTCATATCCTCAGTCATACCTGCATTCATTCACACATCGTTCTGCCTGTTACACCCACATGCCACACACTCACTTACACATTCATTCATACATCACTCTCACTGTCTGTCACACCCACACACCACACACTCACTTATTCATTCAGACATCCCTCTCACTCTTATGATCTCTCATGCATGCATTTACTCACACATGCAGACAGACACATAAACACACTCATACAGGCATTGCACTTACTTACCTGATGGCCCAGTACCAAGTGCTCCACGGCCCAGTGGTTGGGGACCACTGACTTAAACGACTTCTTAGCCATAAGGCAGTACACTAATGGCAGACAATTTCTATTATCTCCTATTGACACCAACCCATGTATACTGTAGAGTTGGCGACAAAGACATCCCTTTGTTAGAAATACACCATCCATGAACCATATATCACATGTACACAAGTCCTGCAGATTTTCTAATGTAGAAAACACAAGTACATGTATGTTATTATAAATGTCTATCACCAGTTTCTGTACAAAAGCACCCTGCTTTAATGTATAACTAGTTGGACTAATACTACTCAGTGGTGTGGAAGCTGTACTATAATTTAGTAAATTTTACGTCTTACTCTGTTTACTTGCTGTAGCATTGAGCATCTAGTGGGTAACGACAAAGTACTTTCCATAGAAGTACTAGCTATAACATCGTCTACCACTAACGCTGGAGTGTCCTTAGAAATATGAGCAGTCTCTTTTAAATTGTGACATGCAACATATCTCTCAACTTCATCTGCATCAGATGGGTGATGGTGAGCTATGGATTTCATAAGCAATTCACCATTTGCCTGCTTAATAGTAACTGCCTTGCCTTTACATTTCTGTGTCTGCTTTAATCTACAGCACCAATAACGTCTATCCTTTAACCTTTTTTCCAAGTTAAACAAATATCCGTCTATGTGCAGCATTTCTCTGCTCTTTTGTGACACTACAGTCTGATAATATTCACCGATGCCAGGAGGAAACGATGGTGTGCTAGCCATTTTACAATGCGACAATATGTGTAATACACAATTAAGCATTTCATTGCCTTCCTTTTATACTTTAAGTATGTTGATTTAGACTACGAATATATTTTAATATTATGCTTCAGTTTGTATAGTCAAAGTATATTCAATCAGGCTTTATATTTTATTTCAACTTACTTTGCATTAAAGTATTTACAAACTGTATTTAAATTCTTATATTGGTTTACTGGTTCTAAGCAGCACAATATTAGGACCGTGACTTAATACGCTCAGTGTTGCAACTTGGCCAACTATGACAGTTCGTGATTTCTCCTGTAGATCTTTAGAGCTTTTGCACATTAGATATTACAACTATGTGTCGATCATTCCGTATTCGACATTTTAATCATTTGAGTTGGTAATATACACCCGATATTTCTAACCCTTTTTCTCAGATTAATTTCACAAGGGAGTGAGTAGGGAAAATATCCATTTATTTTTTTTTTCCCTTGATTCCTTTTAGACAAGCCTACTGTTATCCATCTTGGTTTGGAGTCAGAAGGTAGATGCTACCTACACCAAAATGGGCATTTCCAACTTTGAAGCACCAAATTTTACATCATGAAAATAAAGAATGTTGAGCTTCTGGACTTGATCACTTTCTTGACCCAAGTTAGCACTTGTTTCTGGGTCTAGAGAGGTAGGGAGTTTTGGGATCTGGTATTTTATACCCTTTTTGGTTTTCGGTGATGGGAGATTCCATATTTTATAGTCTGACTTGCCAGTTTCAGTACAGGAAGCATCAGCCTTTTGATAGTAAACCATCCAGACCATTGCATTCTCAACGTCAGCAAGCATGTTAGTCCTACTCCCTGAAAATCCCTACAAATGCCTTGCATTATGAAAACCACTTCATTGATTCTTTGTTAAGAAAATACCCAGTGATTTCCTGAAGTATGTGTGAAGACTTCACCTCCCTCTTATAAGTTTCAGCTGTATGTCAAATCCCATTTCACTCTGGTTCTCCTGATATCTAGAACAAAGGCCCAGCTCATCTGAAATAAAGCCACTGAATAATCCTTAATTTTCACCAATAAATTAAGAATCCTGGCACTACCAGAGTCAGACTTTGACTTTTCAGTGCCACCTCTTTTCCAAAGAAGGGCTACCCTCTATGGTCAGTGGGTGGAGGGTTTCTTTGAGAAAAGATAACTGGCAAAATATGACCTCCAATAGCAGAGATTAGTAACTTGATTTTCTATAGCTATTACTTCTATCAAGGCAATCATCCCTGGAGTAATTGCAGGAATGTGCAAGTATGATTTTAGTTTATTTTACATTTATTTATTTCTATAATTTTACAGATGTATATATTAAATTAAGTGTAAAACACAAGCATATGTAATCTATATTAAACAGGTTAACACAAAAAGATGATGAAAAAGATTAAACCAGGAAAAGACATGTAAAGTCTGAGTGAATGCATCAGTGGTTATGCAGTTAGATTTAATTTAAAGAGTGCAAATTGATTTGCTAAGTGGTTGCATGGACCAAATTAATTTATTAAAATTGATCAGGTATTAATAAAAAAGGATAAAATCTGCTTCTGTGAGAATATTTTGTAAGATAGAAAGGAGAACGGGGTCAATGCAGTAATCAGCTGAAAGTAACTGCAATGAAATCAGCAAACATATTCCTGATGTTATTTTTGTTGTCTGTGTCTTTTTAACTCCTACATTTCTTTAATTACATTTATTTTATTGTTTGATATGTATCACTTGTGAATTTCGTTTAATAAAACTTAAGCTATATTTGTTGGCACCTCATTTGGACTTGTTGCAGTTTTACCTGATTGAGATATTCCTTCCCTTGATGGTGCTCTCCTTAAAATGATTTATTTATTTAAAATACCTTTGTATCTGCCTGGCTTATTACTGCCATTTATATTGGTGCTTGTTGAAAAACACTAGAAGGCTATGAATCAAAACACACATACTGTATTCATATACATATATTCTCCTGCATTTTGTTAAAAGACATGGACAATCATGGTGCAAATATATTGGCTGACGTCTTATTAGGGAGCATACAGGCAACCCTTGGATGCAGTGTGTTGTAAGGGGGTGACCTCTGATGTCTACCCATATGTGGGTAAGAGTTTATGTTCAGGGCATGACAGTGCCCAAATGGTACTCCTGAATCATTCTTTTGTGTCCTTTGACAAAATACTAGCTGCAGTGATGGGTCATTCTCCTTTTTTTCGTACCTAATACATAGTATATAAATTTTCCAGTGTTAGAACTACTAGTGGGTATCAATTCTTTCAATGAGGAGTTACTTTCCTAACTGAGAGAGAGGTAAATAGAAATGTTATGGAACTTGTTATATATCTGAATACATTGTTTTTCGTTTTGAATACTGTGTTACTTTGCATAAAGACTTATTTTAGAAAAGTAAATAAATCAGTACTTATGTGTTGTAAGTCACAGCATCATACTGTGTACTGTGAAGTAGGTGCCACTACCTCCGACAGCAGGCCTGTCACTAGTGGTGTCCCCCAGGGATCTGTTCTGGGACTCCTATTGTTTGGCATCTACTTCTCAGAGGTCCAGGCAAAGACAATAGGCCTGTGGCTGACCAATTTTGTGAATGACTGTAAGTTGGGTGCTGTCATTGACTCCCCAAACGATGTTAACATACTTCAAGAGATTCTCACAGCAACAAATGACTGGTGCCAAAGTCATGGCCTTAAGTTGAATGCAAAAAAAAAATGTATTATCATACTATTTGGCAAAACACAGCCCTTACTGATTACCACATTAGCAGCAACCCCCTAAGCACACAACCTGTAGTGAGAGACCTAGGTACACAAGTTGACAACAATCTCACATTTGACCAGTTGCGGCTCGTGATATCGGACTGCAGGACTGCTCCTCCCCCAGCTGTGAACCACAATGGTACAATCCAATAAGTTCTCCTTACCTCACATAGAAAGTGAATCTGGACTGCTGCCTTACCAGGCTGGATTCAGGAAGAAGGCAACAGACTGCTGATGCCCCAAAAGTCTATGCAGTGCTAACCATATAGACTGGAAGGGGATTGGACTGCAAGGTCAGCAGTCTTGGAATGTTTGTAAACAAGAACCAGGAAACCAGAAGTGTGCATTCTGGTGCAAACGCAGACGTTTTATGAAGCGAACAGGCGAGCCGATACTCACAGCTTTGGATTTGATTATTATTGCAGGTACAGAATGAAGCAAACAGCTTTGGATTAGTGTGTGTGTGTGTGTGTGTGTGTGTGTGTGTGTGTGTGTGTGTGTGTGTGTGTGTGAGATTTATACTGGTGGCTAGAGAGAGAACTCAGGATACCTGCTGGTGGTGGTTAGAGAATACCTCAGGCTTGAACCCTGCACCCTGGGTGCAGGTAACAAGAGCATGAATTCCCAACCCACCACCATTTCTGAAACTTTTGCAGATTTTTGTCTCATATTTTGTTCTGTTCTGTTCCTCATAAAATCTATGGTTTCTAAATTTTTAATTCCTTAAATAGATGATGGTGCAGTGGTAGCATTGTTGCTCCACAGCTAGAGGTTCTCTCGTTTGATTATTGGCTCGGGTGCCTTTTGTGTGGAGTCTGCATGTTCTCCCTGTGTTTGTGTGTGGGTTTGCTCTGGTGTTCTCCCATGTTACAAAGACATGTGTCTGCAGTATTTCTCCCTGGGCCTCTGCTGAAAATTGGCTTTTGTTCCAAGCCAGACTTTCCTGGTTAACAAATGTTAAATAAATAAAATTGGGCAGTTTTGTCATTATTGATGCATGCATTTTGTTTCATTGTTTACTGATAAAATGTTCAAAACAATAAATTTAAAACACCCTCTAACAACTGTACTGTATTATACAAGGAATATAATTTAATACAATCAGGAAGGTGTGTCACACAACACATGTCTTGTGTGCAAGGGGCCTATCATTTGAAAACAGCCCAAAGTTAATCTTTATACTAGCCAAATGTATTTTCTTTGAATGTGGATTTCAATGCTGTTTCAATGAATGTGAGTTTCAAGGGCAGAGACGTTTTAATGCTAAGTCTATTTTCATTGTGAGACTGCATTGCATTGTTTAGCAGATGTCTTAGTGTTTGTGCTGTAAAATGCAAAATAAAACTTTCAAATGAAATCCAAATCATTGTAGAAGTAAAGCAGTATGCACATTGCAGTGTTTATGGTTAATGGGGTGAAATAGCCACGTAATGGGACATTGGAATGGCTGCAGAGGGGAGGCTCCATTCGACCATGGATTTGTGAGGGGGAAGGACGGCAAACTCAAAGACAGCCCTGGCTGAACTGTATCTCTCAACTATCCAGATTTTCACAGAATGAATAGATTTTTGCTTCTTATTTTTGGTTTGTTCCTCATAAAATGTGTGGTTTTCTGACAAATAATTTAGGAATTAAGTCACTAAATAATGACAGACATTGAGTTTCTGACTTCTTAACCTTCAGAAAAATGCATGCTAAAGCAAGACCTGTTATTCTATCAACTGAGTTTATACAAGAGCAATTTTTAGTACTGTTTGTATGTTCCCCCAATATATTTGGCCTTGTCCAGATTTCCTGCATTAACAGGTTGAGCGGTACGTGCAAATAAATTGCTTTATAGAATTAGGCATAGCCAAACCTCTCAACTATCCCGATTTTGGCTCAAAATGTTGCTCTCCCTCTAATAATCCCTCTGCAAAATGGCAATTTTGGAAGAAAACATGGAGGGTGTACAATTAATAAATAACTAATAATCAGAGTTATAGATTACTTTCATTTCAGAAATGCATGTAGATTTTTTATTTTGTCAGCTGCTCAAGTTAACAGTACTAATATTAAAAAAGTGTCCTTTTATTGACAGGTTAACAGCTGTATTGTGTGGCTATTTTATATTTTTGCATCACATTTTGGTCCATTTTTCATAAAATTGTGGTTTTCTGGCAAATTAGTGGCAAATCATTAAAGATTGAAGTTAGAAAATAATGACAGACATTTAAGTTTCAGATTTCATACCCTTCAGAAAATTCATACTCATGCAAGATCTACTATTCTATTAGAAAGTTAATAAGAGCAATATTTAAATATTGTCCTTATTTTTTGGCCTGTGTCCCACTTCTATGTATGGCTTTGTCCAGATTTCTTGCTCTCAGGTTGAGAGGTATGACAATTGTGTCAGGGCCATCACAGTCAGCCAGAGACATTTCACATTTTGAAATACTTGTTGCACCCCACTCCCCCATGTAGTGACTCTGGATGTGTCTAAGCAAGGCAAGGAGCAGTTATGCAGTGTATCCCCCCATCCAAGGTAGACACAAGTACTACAGTGGCTTTTCATCTGTCCTTGCTTGATTTTGTAGAATGTTCTGGTTTTCTGTCATATTTTTATATTGTTGATTTATGCTTCTTATTATTCAGAAAGTGCCCATTGCTCTGTGTTTAAGTAGCAATGGTTTCATGACCATCAGGTAAGCTTGTCTGAGATTATAAGATGCAAGTAAGCTTTAATAAGCATACTGTTAATGAAGTACCAACATTGAAAGTCTTTTTGTTGTTGCCATGCAGAGAATACTTACATAACTAGATAATGTATAAGCCTTGGGTATTGAAATGCATATGACAGTATTTGTAATAAAGGACAGGATTACAGTATTTTAAGAAGCTCATTACCTTCGTTGGAGACTTGCAGTCATCTTTGCAGGCTTTACCTGTAAACTAAACAGAATGCCAATCTATCGTGTGTGGTCCATATCCTGTGCAGTAATCCTTTAAGCAATTTATTTTGAGCTTGTTTCTTGTGTGCTGTTCATTTTTTACTTTGATCATGTTTTCCCCATGAAACAAGTAGATATTTATTGTCATGCAGCAGGTCTTTTTTGGATAAGAAACATTTTTACAAGTGGGGGTATCACAGAGATTGCTACTTTCAACATGTTACTTGGTACTTTTATAAAGCTGAATATAAATTATAGCTAGAACTGCAGTGCAAGGAGAAGTGGTTTGAGTTGAGTGCTGCTTGTTTTTCTTACACTTGACTTTGACTGGCATTCCAGTAATGTATTTAAAAAGTAATTTATTTTTTCATGCCTCACAACCTTTTTGTTTCCACTTAGATATTAAGTAAGCTGTCAAGCAGCTAATGCATTGAAATCTTTTTTTTTTCTTCTACACTTCATTTTGTCTTGATTGGACTCTTATAATGATGGTTTGGCACCCAGGGCAGTGTATTTACTTAAAGTTCCAGTTTTTGTGGTTTTGAGCATAGCTCCTCTCCTTTCTAGTTGGCCGCACCCCTTCCCATTGGCCCCACCCATTCAGCTGTCTCCTGCACCCCCCCCCCTTTGATTTGAAGTCACCAGCTGCCACTGCATTTGAACATCATGTAGCAACAGTGGTCAGAAAAGCCTTTTACTTGGTTCATCTCATAAGTAAAGGGATTGCATCCAGAAAAAAGTAGGTTATTACCTCTCTGTACTCCTCCCTCATTAGGCCAATAATTGAGAAATAAGGCCCCATTTAGTATGTACCTCTCCAAACACCTGCACCAACTGGAAAGGCCACAGAAATACCTCACAAAGAGAATCCATGGCCTCCAACACCTGTCCTATGTGGACAGGCTCAAATCACTATCACTCTACTCTGTATCATATAGATTGCTCAAAGGTGATCTGTGTCTCACCTACAAGGCAGTTCAGGCCCTGGTTTACTAGAGATGCTCCATATCCGTAAGTCTAACTACTCGCGTAGTACCCAATTGAAAGGCTTAAATCTAATATGTGACATTAACAAAACCTGCTGGAGAGACAGGTTTGTATCCCAAAGGCTACCCCTTCTCTGGAATAGACTCCCCATACATGTCAAACAAAGTATGACACTGACCCTCTTCAAGCACAACCTTGATGAGTGGATGGACAACCACAAATTTGTCCCAGGGTTTCCACCTGTGTACCTCAATGACAGGAGTGACAGGTGCTGATTTAGGTTTCTCTTTTGGGGATAAACTCTTGGCTATGCTTGTAAGGGCCCCAGAACCATTAGCCTAGTAATCTCTTATGATCCTATGAAATATATTAATTTTGCTTGCTGGCATTGATCTGATGAGGGCTGGGTACAGGGGAACAGTGACATCCTTGGACCTAGTTACTATACCATTGTTTATAAGATGTGAAACATAGAATGATTTCCTTACTACCACACATGATGGTCAAAGGCCAGATTACTGTCTGTTTTAGGGGTGTATTATCAGTGTATTAGTTTCAGGGGTTAGCCACCTTCCCAAAGGAATAGTTGGTGAACTAGCCTTTAGCCAAAGGAGTAGTGTTGGTGTGAGACCATAGCATTTTAGTTCAGTTTGGGGTGTGTTACGTTGAAAAGAATGAAAGGCTTTTGTCAAGACTGTAAATGCTACCCTTATTAGAGTTCCTTTTTCCATATTTTACAAGATGTTAGTTGTCAAGGAGAGTGAGCCAGTTCGGATGCTGTGACTTCTAGAAAAGGCATGTTGGATCTTCTTAATGAACCCATATCATCTGAGATGTAAAGTTAACTATCAGGAAATGGCCGTCTCAAGAACTTTTGAGAGTGGTGAGAAGAGAGAGAGAGAGATTGGATGATATAAGTTCAAGTGCACTATTGGGTCTTTGCTTGAGTACTGGAATGATTGTTGCAGATTTTCACATATTGGAGAAATTCCTAGTAGTTAAGTAGATTTTTATAATGTGCTGGAAAGGCAGGGATAGGAATGTATCACATTAAGGAACTTTGGCATTTAGTTAATCTAACCCAGCCACTGCATAGTTTAGTAATATTTTTTGCCATAATACACTTCTTTTATGGCAACACACTGAAGTTGAAGGAGAGACTGTACTCATGAGGATAGCCATACTGGAGGTCTTTAAAGATAGACTGATTTAGCAAGAGGTCTACAGGTTGATGTTTGAAATTACGTGCATATAGGTCAGCAATAGCTCAAGGGAAGTGGAGTCCTAGTTCCCCTGTGATATTTTTAAATAGTCACTAGATATAGCCAAATGCTTACTGATTTTTTGTCAAAATGTCTTAGGATTTCCAAGCAATGTATTGTGCTATTCTTTGACTTATGAAGTTTTGGTCTTAGTGGCTATGTTTTTGTATGCGTTTTTACCTGAACTGAAGTTAATCCAGGTGGAATAAGGATTTAGTATTTTAAAGCTTCTCCGGGCATACATTTTGTCTCTTTTTCTTAATATCAAGAGATAATTATGCTCCTCCTAAAGTTATTGACATTGTCATAAAATCAGACGGATCTATATCAGAACACCGAAAGTTCATACTTTCGAATGTTCTTACATCAACCCCTATTCAGCGAATGCTGAAAATAGTGAAACGACAGATAACCGAATTTTTTCCTAGGGAAAGAATTTGGTTGTCCGTTTCTGTCATTTTGCTATTTTCAGTGCTGTGGTGGAAAGTTATGGGTCGGGTTCAGGTAAGTGTGCGATTGAGCATGGGTTAGGTGAGTTAGGGTTAGGGCGTAAGGGAGGTATGTGTGCAATTGTGTGGACGTGAGGGTTAGGCAGGTTAGGTGAGTTAGGGTTAGGGTGCGGGTGTGGTGAGTGCGCAATAGTGACGGACCCTAGAGTTAGGGTCTGGGTTAAGGTAAGTGGCTAGTTAGTGGTGTTTGTACAGTTTAGTGTAGGGTTAGTTGTAAGATTTTGGGTGTATGTGTGTGGGTGGACAACCACAAATTTGTTTGGTGTGCTTGTGTTGTGTGTATGTGTTTTGGAACAGCAAATTTTTTCCCTAGGAAAAAATTTGCTGTTCTGAATGTTCGATGTTGTCAGAGTTTGCTGATTAGGGGTCGATGTAAGAACATTCGAAAATGTGAACTTTCGGTGCTCTGATATAGGCCCAATCAGACTTATTCATGGGTACACACAATGTTTAGTAAATACGCTAAGCTTATACAAAGAAGCCCTATCACTATTGATTGAGGGTTTTGTATATGAAGTTCTTCTACTTTGAAAAATAATCTGGTGTTCCTTCCTTTCTTCCGCCCTCTGCTATGATTGCTTTTTGACCAGAAGTTAAGAGGTATGATGTGCTCAGTATTTCAGGTCCATGTATATTTATAAAGAAAGTCAAACAGCATCCTGAAAATTTTGAAAAGAAAGTAAGGCTGTCTCACCTTCATCAATGAACACTCTTCAGCATACATTATATTTAGAACAGTGTTTTGATTTGGCACACATCCCAAATCTCATCAAGATACAGTGAGGACAAAAGCTCAATTCACAGGCAATTTCCAATGGGATTGAAGGACTAAGAGCAAGAACCCTCAGGGTTTCCCAAGAGAATGCAGTTTTTCTATGGATGGACAGCAGCAAGCATGAGGCCTTGCCTGAGTATCCGACTCTGGAGGCTGCCATGGGCCATCTGTCCTTCCACCTATCAACCTGGACTTCCAACGCAAATGACTCACCATCTCTACCCTTGTTCTATCTCCCATTCCATCAGAAAAGCTCCACAGTCAATCAAAAACAGATGTCCAAATAGTCCCACCAGACCAAAAAAGGTTGAGATATTATTCTAGATTTCTTCTGTGCCAACCCCCCCCCCCTGCCCAAAAAAAAAAAAAAAAAACCACAAAGGAACTCAGGCCAGCGTTAAACATAAGAGGCATAAACATTTTTATTCCTAAGCAAACTTTACATATGATCATTGTACAATCAGTCCTTTCCTGCTCATTAGAAGGAGACTGTCTGTGCTCTTTAGACCTCTAGAATGCCTCCTACATTTCAAAATCTTCAAGCACATTCTTACACTTCCAGGTAGCAGCTAGTTGTTTTGGTTCCTGAATGTCTCATTTGGTCTCATCTCAACTCCCATAATGTTCATCAAGTGTGCATTTGTAGTCACAACCTAAATGAGGCAATAGGAATTCAAAATCTTCCCATATCTGGATAACTGTCTCCAGTCCATCTTGTAGCCATTTTGAATTTCCACTTGATTTGACTGTTCTTCCTTGGCATCACTCAAAGTATGCAAAGCCTTTCTGAAGGGTACTTTTCTCCTAGGAACCCCTTACAGCTGTTTCATCAGTTTAGCCTAGGACTACTTCTATGGAACCCCTTATCAAAATGTTCTACTCTCAGAATAACAATAAATCTTTTGAAGTCTCATGAAACTACATTGGCCTCAGGAATTAATACTTTCTGTGCAGCTTGAGAATTCTAATGGCCTTAGAATTCAGATCCTGTGTCTAATCCAAACAGGCTATGCAAAACCTGGATACATTACCTTCAGTCTGTGTTGGATAATCTGTCTTGTTGGAGCCTCTGTCAGTTACCAGTGCCATAACCTCAGTTACTACAGATGAGTCACATGTAGCCTGATGATAGGTAACACTACAATGGGTAGGCAATCCAAGGTGTCTGGTCACCTTTTGAGTCAAATCTCCACATCAGTGTCCTCAAGGTAGGGAGGTCTTTCTGATACTATGTATACATCCAGACTTTCTTCTTTAGAGCATGATTACTATCCATTTGGACAGCATAGTAGTGATGTAATATATCAACAAATGGGGGTCAGTATTATCCTCTTTGGCAAGAGGATATGAGAGTCTTGGATTGAGCCATTTAATCCTCTTACTGGATAGTAACTAATCATATTTCAAATGAGGTCACTTGTCTTACGGACAGGCTAAGTTACTAAACATTAATGTCCTACTAGTGGTCCCTCAGCCACACAGTGACCTGTAAGTTGTTTTATCTATGGGGTAAGTCTCATCGTGAATTATTTGCACCTTCAACACAGTGCCAAATGCATCAACTATTCTTACCTGATTTCACTGCCTGTCTCACAGGTGTACATATCCACAGGTGATCCATAGGAAGAATGCCTTTCACGGTCTCCCATATTTATCCGATGATGAGGTTTACCTAGAGAACCTGACTCTGCAAAGCAAAAAGTCCTCTACAGACTTCCTTGTTGTGGCTTCCCCTGCTTCTACCCTGCATTCTGTGTAAGCTGTTGGTGAGCCCAAGCAGACATTATTGATCCACTGATTGGACAAATCTCACCTGCAGATTCATTCTTTCAGACTCAAGGCTTACCTTCTTCTGTTCTACTGGCTGTCAGAAACCCACTTTTGTTGGCACATGTAGTATAAATCATTTTGGCTTGCACTTAATAGATGTAATATATGTACAAGGAATAGTATACTCATTTTCATTCAAAGAAGTGGGAGGTGGATTACATCCTTTTTTAGCTCCAGTGCCTTGCATATAAGAATATCTATCTGAAATATTTGATTCTGAGCTGTTACTCTTCAGTCAAAGTCCATCTTGTAGCCATTTTAAATTTCCACTTTATTAGACTATTCTTCCTTGACATCACTCAAGATACGCAAAGTGTTTCTGAAGGGTACTTTTCCTCCTAGGACCCTGTTACATGGTAAGCTGTCTTCTTAGGATTTCTGAAACTTATGGCCTACAGGCTAATACACCATATTTGGTGTTTTTCAAGTAGAGTTACACTCTAAGAATGAACCCTTTTTGTGACTAAAGTAGCCAGATAGACTTTAACCAGTCCATTAAATACTTATGTTTCTCTAAATATACAAAGAGAGTATATACTCTACTGAATGTACATGCACTGGCAACTCAGATTTTATGTTGAGAAGATGAAGGCTATCAGTAAAAATAACCTTCTACTGGAATCATTTTGTCAAATGAAACTTTGACACAAAATGTCTAAGCTTACATTTTCTAAGTGGTTGTCTAACTGCACCCAGTTTTGTTTCACTAATTGTGGAGTCTCTTTGATCAGTGCACATGTCCCACTCCAGCAGAGCAGTCAACACATCTTTAACATTCTTCAGGCATACAGCTTTGGATGATATGTGTGGAACTGCTACTTGGTCTTCTTTCAACAAAATTACAAGACAGTATAAGCTGGACATGTTGCCCAGATCTTCCATTTGGGACCATCATTATCTATTATCCTTTTTCCATGTAGATGTACAAACCAAAGTAAACAAGAAGCTCCAGCAATCTCTATTCTGTACCTGGCAAGGTGTTGTGCATTCTGAATGAGGGATACTGAAAGCTTCGGGTGTAAGGAGTGCTTCAGTGAAAAATTACAAAGGAGATTCCAATGACAGGATGCAGGTCCTGGTGGAGGGGCTTGCCACAGACCTAAAGGGCCTACAGACTGAAGTTAATGATCAAGGGACTGCTGTTTTGGACATTAACCCAGCAGAGCAAGAGAGGTGGAATAAGAAGTGGCTTTCATGGTTATCGATCATTAATCTGTGTTCCTTAATTGAGGAAAGAGAAAGAAAGATTTTGGAATAAACCTAACAATTTATGGAACAAGACAGAAAAATTATTGCTTTGTTGGAGTCCCTGATTGTGATATGGGGTGCAGCATTGAGGTTTATCTTGCATCCATGACGTTCAATGCTATCAAGTTGCATCTAACTCCTATGGCAACCTCATGAACAGCTGTCACCATCCACATAGTTTACTAGATAAGCAGGATGTTAAAGTAGATTGTCAGACCTTTTGTTCTGTATCACACACAAGCACACACACACATACACACACATAACATTCTGCAAAGTGTGAATGAAACCTTTTGAGAATGGAGCAGATGATGAATCAGTGAAAAAAGACATAGAAGTGTGCAAGCTCTGGCATCATGGAGGGATAAATACCTTACTAGAGCCCAGCTGATGCATGCTCGATAAGTGGAGGGATAAAGCCCAGAATACAACCCAGGTGATACAAGTCAGTCAGTGGAGGAATAAACCCTTGACTTCAGCCTAGATAATATAAGCTTGATAAGTGGAACGATAAAGCCCTGACTACAGCCCAGATGATTCAAGCTCGATAAGTGGAAGGATAAAGCCCTGACTACAGCCCAGATGATACAAGCTCAATAAGTGGAGAGATAAAGCCCTGACTACAACCCAGGTGATACAAGTCAGTCAGTGGAGGAATAAATCCTTGACTTCAGCCTAGATAATGTAAGCTTGATAAGTGGAGAGATAAAGCCCTGACTACAGTCCAGATGATATAAGCTTGATAAGTAGATGGATAAAGCTGTGACTACAGCCCAGATGATACAAGTTTGATAAGTGAAGGGATAAATCCCTGACTACAGCCCAGATGATACAAGTTTGAGAAGTGGAGGGATAAAGCCCTGACTACAGCCCGGATGATACAAGCTTGATAAGTGGAGGGATAAAGCCCTGACTACAACCCAGATGATACAAGTTCAATAAGTGACACAAGTGCCTGACAAAGTTAGCAGGGGATATGGGTGTGCCCATCATGGGGAGAAGGGGTGGAGCTTCACACACTGATGCAATGCCTGACTTATAAAGAATGCTGATCTGTCATGGCTGAGTGATGGGGGAAGGATGTGTGAGAGAGTGAATGAAAATGGATCTTTGTGGGATTGACCTGTGGTAAATTGGAAGGAGTATATAAGAAGGGAAATAGTAAATTGTTTTAGGGGAACATGGAGGAAAATTAGAAGATATTGGAAAGTGTATAGTGCAAGAAGATGTAGGAGGAAGTTTGCATGGAAATAGTGTGAGATAGTAAAGAAGTTATGTAAATAAGAGGAAAGGGGGGGGGTCATAACTGACCAGGCATTGAAGTTTTGAGATACCTGGTAAAGTTAATTAACTCCTAGGTTTTCCCTGTAAGTCAGAGAATGAAAAAATGCTAATCTGCAAATTAAAAGTAGTTTATTAGATGCTGTTTTTTTTTTTTTTTGGTGTACTGAATAAAGGTGTCATTTATTGATTGGTAATGAAAGAAATGGAATGTGCAGCTAAATTTGATCAATTTAGTGATATAACAAGTCATGAGTGTGAGCAGAGTGGTCACTGATTAGTGCTGTTAGGAAATTTATATGATTAAATATTACAGAGATGACATTTGAAGCAATAACAACTTCTTCTTTGTCTTTCGGCTTTTCCCGGTTAGGGGTCGCCACAGCGGAACTCCGGTCCGCTAATGATTGGCAGTAGATTTTTACGGTGCCGAGTTGCCAGCTTGATGCCCAACCTTCAATGAAGGCATGCCCATTCACGCATGTCTTTCAGAACGCCACTCGACAGCGGGGAGGACATGCAGACTCCACACAGAAGGCACTCCCCGCACTCCAGCCGAGAATCGAACAGGAGAACCTCTTGCTGTGAGGCAACAACGCTACCGCTGTACCACCGCGGATCTTGTGGAATTTCACCAAATTGTTCACAGAGTACTTAAAACATTTGGAAGGAGTGGAAGTGTGGGATGCAGGATTCCTGTATGAGCAACAAGTACTGTGGGATCTTCTAAATGCCAATTATGTAAGATAAAGTATAAAGCAGTGGAGATGGTAAAAAGTTGCACCTCAGGAACAACAATTGACTGGAGTGGAGGATAATGCAAGGAGGGGAAATATGTGGCTATCATAATTTTGAAGCATGAAAACAGGAACGGCATTACAGCACAGTTAAATTTCTCAAATTTTGAAAACGGCTATTACAATGCCAATCTTCTAAGGAGGAGATACTGGTAGGCCAGACAGTTATAGGCCTATCTTCTAAGGAGGAGATACTGGTAGGCCAGACAGTTATAGGCCTATCAGTTTAATTAGCATACTGGGAAAATATTTTGAGATGGTATATTTTAAAGTGCTATCTCCATCTGAAGAGGAATTCTTGGATTTTATATCAACATCATTTTACAAAGGGAAGATCTGTTCTAAATTGATAATTTTTTTATATTCCAGTAGTGGATATTTTAGGTAACTTCCCATACATGTATTATACATGATTTAGTGCTCCACTGGTGTATAATAGATGCTTTGATCCAGTCTGAGACAAATACCTTTTTGGTGAAATGGGTATAATTGTGGTTGTCAAATAGGCAGGCAAAAGTTAGGATTGAGGAAAGTTGTTTCTTATCCTTTTTCAATATCTAAAGTGGTTACAGAGGGCTGTCTGTCAGGCTCTTACTTGTTAATCAACTATACCTATATGTACATTTAAAGAAATGATGATAGTATTAACTCAAATACCTGATTTAGCATTATTTAATAACAACATAGTCTACAGAAGTATTTAGACTCCATGTCTGTACATGGCTGTAGGCTGACTAACAATATATGCTTTATTTTATTTATTTCTATTTCATTGTAATCGTCGTTGACCAGGTTAGTTCCACTGTATTAGTGGCTTCTGTTTAGGGGAGACCCAAAGGGGTATTTCTACTGCTAAGCAAAATTTGGCTAGGATGTCAGGTAAATTCCCCTGCTCTTTTTAATAGGTGCTATGGCATCTTTCACATCCGCCTGAACTACCACCAACTCTGGCAGATGGGATCGTGGTTTAACATCTTATCCAAAGGGCAACACACTCAGGATCATAGGATCTCCTTAGTACTATACTGCAGTGTTAGCAATCCAGCCATTTGGAGTGGGAGTAGAACCCACAACCATCTGGTTTTCCAGCAATAAAGGTGAGTGTGCTGCCTGTTGCACCACTGATACTGTTTTAATAGTGATAATTGTTAAAGTGTGCACTATGGGGTTACTGTCCATAGCATTACATTTCTGCTATTAATAATGACTGGCTGACAACTTGTACTTGATTTAAACATTTGAGTGCAACAATAATTAATCAGTCAAAATGAAATAAAAATGTGGATTGTATTATTAGAAAGCCTTCCTGTATAATTTTGAAAGAAAATATCTTCCCACTGCTATGGTGAAGCTGTCAAATATGATAAACAACAAGAACAGCGACAGTTAGCTCAACTAGGCTAATACTGCAAGTAATGGTTGCTGATAAAGAATTCAAAAACACTGTCCATGACAAACGATGCACAAATCCTTTCAGGTGGTGAAGTTTAAAAAATTAATTTTAATGTTACAATGATTAAAAATAAAAATAAAAGTCCCTTGTGCAATAACAAACGATAAGTGTTTCCGATAAAATCTTTTTCAGATCGTTATTAAGTGGGGCGTTTGATTCTACTTAAATAAAAACTTTTTCCAAATAATTAGCCAATGAGAGTCTATTCAGCTTCTATATGTCCAATCAATACTCTTTCTCATGCACCTTGTTTAAAAAGTCAGCATATCTTTAGCTGATCTATTACTGACACGCCTCCATAAAAGTCTGAGTTCATTATCTAAACTTATACAGAATTTTGTTAACAAATGGAGAATCCAATACATTGTATACTCATAACAGGCGTATGTCATCACAAACGCTATTATTTTAAAAGTTTGAAGTCTCGCTAGGGGCATAATGTCATTTTAATGAAATGGGTTGTTTTATTCAAATTAGGACAATGTAGTAACAAATGAAATTGCTATTTTTAATTTGGGAGTCCAATCAACACTAGGGCATGTAACCAGAGTTAAATCATTCGTATTGTACATATAAATTTTGTGCTGAGTCCAATTTTTCATTGCTTTGAATCATAAACATGCTGGTTCTTTGCATCAATTCGCACATATCCCCGAGGCAGATCGCAAGCAGATCTCTGCTGCTTAGCAAGCAAAAAGTCAAACCTAAATTTATGTGTTTTAAAAATCTGTGTTCTCTTTCTAATTTAATTCCTTCTCATTATTCTCCGTAAGATCAATATGCTAATTCAATTATAGTTCGATTTTTCACTTGTTCCTGAAATTCAGGAGAAATCATAATCTTGAATTAAACTATTTAAATGAGGTGAAGGCATCAGCAAATGAAAAGCGCGTTTTCCTGATGCTTGACACAATTGTCCAATCTTCGTCTAGGACTAAACAATATCTAATAGAGTGCATCCCCTGTTAATATGCACCAATCCTAAGCTACCAACATCACTTCGAGTTGGTTCTCTAGTGTGGAATCAATCACTCCGTTAATGCATAAAATATATTTGACACTTAGCACAGATATCCGTACTTCTACTTATGACAAGAATCTTTGCATATTCTATGACGAATCCTGGTCCACATATATCACTTCTTAAAATTGCTCACGTTTGAGCTAAGTTGTCTCATTAGTTCGTGGTGATAACATCCAATCACATTTAAAGTATTAATACAATTATCCAATCTTCATTTAAGGCTATACTGCTTCCAATAGGGTGCCTTCACTATTACATGGCCAATCCTAAGTTGCAAGTTAACTTATGGGAGTCCCCATATAGGAGATGAATTGTTCCATTGACGCATGATGCCTGGTAAATATATCCAATCATCAACTATAGCTGTACGACTTTTAATAGGACTCTTTGCATTAGCTTTGGAAAATCATGAATCATGCTTACAGCCCCGCAGAGGCTGAGAGAGAGATTAATTCAAGATTATGATTGCCCCTGAATTTCAGGAACAAGTGAAAAATCGAACTATAATTGAATTAGCATATTGATCTTACGGAGAATAATGAGAAGGAATTAAATTAGAAAGAGAACACAGATTTTTAAAACATGTAAATTTAGGTTTGACGTTTTGCTTGCTAAGCAGCGGAGATCTGCTTGCGATCTACCTCGGGGATATGTGCGAATTGATGCAAAGAACCAGCATGTTTATGATTCAAAGCAATGAAAAATTGGACTCAGCACAAAAGTTATATGTACAATACGAATGATTTAACTCTGGTTACATGCCCTAGAATTGATTGGACTCCCAAATTAAAAATAGCAATTTCATTTGTTACTACATTGTCCTAATTTGAATAAAACAACTCATTTCATTAAAATGACATTATGCCCCTAGAGAGAATTCAAACTTTTAAAATAATGGCGTTTGTGATGACATACGCCTGTTATGAATATGCAGTGTATTGGATTCTCCATTTGTTAACAAAATTCTGTATAAGTTTAGATAATGAACTCAGACTTTTATGGAGGCATGTCAGTAATAGATCAGCTAAAGATATGCTGACTTTTTAAACAAGGTGCATGAAAAAGAGTATTGATTGGACATATAAAAGCTGAATAGGCTCTCATTGGCTAATTATTTGGAAAAAGTTTTTATTTAAGTAGAATCAAACGCCCCACTTAATAACAATCCGAAGAAGATCTTATTGAAAGCGTTTATCATTTGTTATTGTACAAGGGACTTTTATTTTTATTTTTAATCATTGTAACATTAAAATTCATTTTTTAAACTTCACCACCTGAAAGGAATTGTGCATCGTTTGTCACAGACAGCGTTTTTGAATTCTTTATCAGCAACCATTACTTGCAGCTTCCTGTATAATTTTGACCTTTCCAAGGGTTATCAGATTGAGAGAAAAAAGGAGTTTTACCTCTCTACCAATCATTGATCAGACCACAAAGTGAATGCTTCTCATTCCTTTACTCATACATAATAATTGATATTAAGACAATGAGCATATTCAGAGATGTTACATTAGAAGAATTCCGCAAGTCTGAGGTTTGAGTTATGGCGACAGACCTAAGAACTTGAAACTGTTTTCAGTCTGCTACCATCTTCTTAAAGTGGTTATAATCTATATATTTAAAAGTTTTAATATATGAGAACATAAGGGAAGCTTTTGATTTTGGGTTTTATGATCATTCAGTCTTCAAGGGGGTGGGGTTATGCTTGAAAATGGAAAACTTGAAAACTGACACCATAATTAAAAGAAATTTCTTTCATATTAAAATAGCAAGAATATAGAATAATTTACTCATACCCATTAGAAGATTAAATTCCGGTATTGACAGTTTCTTTTTGAATGAGGCTTTAAACCCATGATCATGGATTTCAGGAAACGTGGTCTTCTATGGTCTTGGTCAAAGCCATGAGCTCATATTTATCGGTTAATAGGGTTATATTAGGCTAATAACTACCAGGGTCTTTATAAGCCTAGCTGTACAACCCATCCCAATTTTGTCCCCAAGTTCCTTGAACACCTACCTATCTGTGGGAAGCTATATTACTTGGGGATTAATTTACTTACTGTCAACCTCTGTCCATCAGATACTGTTAAAGAGGTAGGTAAGGGTTATGTTGGGGGTTATCATGGTTGAGGATTAATTTACTTGTTGCTGACCTCTGTCTATCAGAGATACGGGGCCAGACTGGGGGTGAATTTGCGATTTCCCATCCAATGATCAATGTTTTGTTGAAAAAGGGTCAGGGATGAGCTTTGCTTCACGTAGATGGGGAGCATATGCAATGGCAAGAGGATCCTTTAAGATACATATTGGTCTCTTCAGCATGTTCTCTTTATGCCCAGGCAAAGTTAAAGTCCTTGGATCTAGTGTTTCTGGTGCTGTTTGTTTTGTGGATATGAAAAAGATCTATCAGAGCTGTTCTGAGGATGCTTTATATTCCAGGCATAGATCTCCTCTCAATAACCTGTAGGAGACTGAGTACAGAGATAGGGCCTTAAGGCAATCTGTGTAGGAGAGGATGTCATACCCTTGCTTATGGGTTGAGTAGCATAGAATGATTTCCTTACTCTCTTTGCTATGTGTTGGTGGAAGGCCAGATGACTGTCTATATATCTTCCAAGAATCCTGACTATCAGGTCAACTCTTAGGGGTGTTTTATTGATGGAGTAATTAGCTTGGGTGGATGATTTTCAAAAGAAATGCATTTCTTTGCATTGTGTTTTAATCCATTGCTTTGGCACCTGTCATTTGTTTGTGTTTGACCCTCTTGCAGATGTTCATAGGTTCATAGGTTCATAGGTTCATACTAGGCTATCTGCCCGAGGGCATTTACAAGCCTAGCCCATAGTTTTGTGGCTTACGCCACCCCTTTAGTATGGGGAACTATACCCATTATTTTGCTGTGCCTCTGTCGAGCAGTGACACTGAGGTAATCCCTGGGGTATATCTGCGATCTCCCATCCATTGGTCAAGATTTCTCTTGAACAAGGCCAGCGAGGTGCTCTGCCTCACATATACCGGGATTTTATTCCACAGCATAGGGAGTCTTTGGGTGATGAATCTATCCCTCCAGCACGTCCTATTAATAGCCGTGTCGAGGTTTAAGTCTCCCGCCCTTGTGGCTCTGACGGATCTAGATTTTTTGAGGTGCAGCATATTCATTAAATCTGGGTTTGACATGGCCTTGTATGTTAGGCAAAGGTCACCTCTGAGCAAGCGGTAAGCAACTGAATAGAGCTGGAGTTCTTTCAGTCGGGCAGCATAGGACAGATGTTTGAGACCCTTTATCCTTTTGGTGAGGAACTTTGTGGCCTCTCCAGCTGCTGCAAGTGTCGGGTCAGATACATTCCGAATGGGGCATTGTACTCAATCATTGGTCTGATGAGTGATGAGTATAGGGAGACTATGACCTCCCTTGATCTAGATGAAATCCCTTCATGATAAGGTGGGCAATGTAGAAGGTCTTCCTAACTACTTTAGCTACATGGGTGTCGAATGACAGACTACTATCAACCTGGGTCCCCAGGTCCCTGATAACTTCTTCTGTGCTCAGTGGATTGCCACCTATTTGGTAGCTAGGGGTAACCTTGTTTTTCCCGAAGGGTATGACTATGCATTTTTTGGCATTTAACTTTAGGCCATGGCTCTGGCACCAGTTATCCATTTCTGTGAGACCCTTCTGAAGGATATCTGTGTCAGATGTGTTTTCTACTATGGCGCCCAGTTTGCAGTCATCTGCAAACTTTGTCAGCCATAACCCTCCTGTGTTTGCTTGTACTTCGGAAAAGTAGATGGGTGTCATGGAGAGAATCTAAGATAGATCCCAATTCACGGTCATCTGCAAACTTGGTGAGCCAGAGGCCTTTGACATTAGCATTGACTTTTGAGTAGTAGATGCCAAAGAGGAGTGGGCCCAAAGCTGAGCACTGTGGTACTGTGCTCATGACTGGTGTTCTGGTGGAGGTGGTCTCACCAGTCCTGACTTCTTGGGTCCTGTCTGTGAGCCAGCCAGCAATCCAATGAGTTTTGTAGGTGTTTATGTCTAGGTAGAAGAAGTTGTCAACAATACCTAAGTGGGGTATTGTACTGAAAGCCTTGGCTAGATCAAGGTAGGCAGTATGCACCATTTTACCCTCATCCATAGCCTTGCTAACCCTCTTGGAAAAGTCTACCATGTTAAGTGGGCAGGCAAGAATTTACCTTAATAAGACCAAACTGGGATGGATCCAGTATCTGTAGGTTGCCAATGTCCTTGTTGATCACTTCCTTGATAATTCATTCCATTGTTTTGCATATTAGACTTGTCAGACTGATGGGTCTGTAGTTCCCAGGGTTGGTTGATGGTCCATTCTTATGAAAAGAGATGAATGTTGTGGCCTTTCATTCACCTAGCATGTAACCTCTTTTGAGGCTGTAGCTGAAGAGTGACTCAAGTAGTCCTGCTAAGTCATGCTTTATCATTGTAACATTGTAACATTTAATGGACTATGTGAAAATCAAAATGGCAGAATGAACAGTTTTACTAAAGATTCATTGGTGAGTACTAAAAAGGGAACATTTGACAATGCCAGAGTCAATTAGATATTAGGAAACCTGTGCCTATAATAATTGATTAACTTTCTAAGATTTTATTATGAAAAGCACAGGTATATGTTGACCATGGCTATTCTGAGATGAGTTTGAAACATTACCTGCAATTTGTGGAAGCAATAAAATAAGGTAAGTGATTTAAATTAACCTCCATAAACATAATAAAAAGACATAGGTAGTCAACCCATGTCCTATTACTAAGCCATCTATGCACCTGACATTGATGGCCCTAAGCAACTGATCTCGGTATTTTTTCCTGCAATCCCTAATGAATTGATAAGGCTAAGATGCTGCAGTCTTCAGCAGTGTTGTTTCTGTGATCTGTGGGTTGTGGCAGTAGTAGACACTGCCCACAGAACAATGCGCTGTTATATATTTTATTGTTTAATTTAATTTATCAGCAATTGATGTGGTCATTTTAAATACCACATTGGGTGATCATACAAGTAATCATCAGAAATGACTATCTGTTTTGGGGACCAGATTGTAGATAAAATTAATGGATAGCTAGGATGACAGTAATAAACTGATCATTGCTGTGGGTTAGTCGGGGACAGTGTATATTTTCAGAGAACTACATGCTTAAATATATTTCACTTTCATGACAGCTTAACATTGGAGGTGTACACTAAAGGTAGATGAATTTTGAGGAGGAGGTAGGGTTGCAGAATATGTGCGAAAACACAAGACAGTTATGTGAGCTGGCTAGTCTAAAGGTAGTTTGTTTGTCTATGAACTCCAAGTTGAAATTCAGTCATGAGTTTATGTCTTTCACACAATCATACATCATAAATATGCAGAGAAAGTGGATATCTTTTTTTGGGGAGGGGCAGCACATGAAAGCAAAGGATAAATTAGGTGATTCATGCAAAACAGTTATTGATATGGTTAGTTTGGGGAGGAAGATGTACAAATGTCCAAGAACAAAAGGTTGAAATAAATTACTGTGGTCATTTTTTTTCTTGTACTTTTCCTCATAATCTTCATACCAAGGATGTACACAGAAGGTGGATATCTTTTTGGGATATGAGTGAGGTTGCATGCTGTATGTGAAAGCACACAGTGTTTGTATGGCCACTTTTAATAAAAATGGCTTTTTGGAGGCAGTGTATATATTTAACAATAGCAAGATGAAATATCTTACCACTGTGTTTTCATGCGGTTCTCTGAAAGAGACATCTGGGGTATACAGAATGAGGGCATGATTTTTTTTTGTGGTAGGTGATGTAAGAAAATAAAGGATAGTTGTAGGATCACTACACCCTATATATTTCAGCAGAAAAATATTTTCATTTGTAACATGCCATTGGTACTAGGCCATATTTTCAAGAGGCTAAAGTTTTGGGGTATAATTTAGAGCTCTAGTACACTACAGGGTGAGGATAGAATTACAGTCATAAGCATGTTTTATAACATAACACATTCATGTGAATCTCTAAAGGAGGACAGAGATATATCTTTTCAAAGGTCAACCTCAGTAGTTTTATTTCAGATGCTTTTACTACCACTATCTGATATTTTTAATTATAATCAGTTTTCATTGTGGATGTGCTACTGAAACTTCTGCTCAGTACACTGAGTAAGCACTTGCTTAGAATTCTTCTTCACTGAGTTGTTATTATATCAGAAGTGAAATCCTCTATAGTTTACCATACAATATTTTCACGTGAGACATGCCATAGTTAATATGACAAATATTTTGAGGAACAAATGCAGTGGGGGGTTAAATTCAGAGTAGTCCTGCACTGAAACTCTTAATGATAGAATACATTTTTTGTAACTGATCACCTTGCTGTTATTCTCTGAAGCTTTCATAATAAAATGATAAGGCAGTTGCTAAATCAAGACTAGATACTACTGGAAGTCATGATGGCTTGAATAGGTTTTTCATAAACTCTATAAGTGGGAGCATTACATAAGTCTTATTATTTCTATTTATAAGAAATAAAAATCTAAGTGTAGCGCCTCCTCATTAGAAAGAATCATAAATTACTTGAGTGCAAAACAGGGAGTTTAATATAAAACTGAGCATTTTAGGCCTATAAGTCTTACTAGTCTACTATATTATGAAAATATCTTGTTGAAAGTAATGAAGAGTTCAGCTGGAGAAGATTATTTTGATGTATTCCAACATGGTTTCTTTCCAGACAAACTGACTAATATAAACTTAGCACGTTTTTAAGTGGATACAGTAAGTGCACTGGATAATGATCTTGCAGTAGATGTAATTTACCTTAATATGGCAAAGGTGTTTGGTGCAGTACACCATTATCAAACAATAAACATTGTAGACAGATGAAAATTCAACAAGTACACTGTTAAATGGATAAACAACCGGCTACTTGATAAGAGTGTGTATTGAAAGATTTAGCTCTAGAGGAATTAGGGAATGTAAGGGGCATTTCCCAGGTAATTTTGTCCCCATTTTTGTTTCATATTTTTATATTTCACACAAGTGTTGGGTTGTAAAATTTGATGATGCTGTGAAATTAGCTGGGCATTTTGACCTGTGATAATGACCAATATATGGTCCAACAGTATTTAGATTGCTTGTTTCAACGGGATCAAAAGTAAGATATGTGTTTTAATGAGTCCAAGTGCAGAGTATTGCACATTGGGAAAATGAATCTGAATTATCATTACAGTACAAATAATATTTTAATAAATGTATTAAATGAGTATGAGGATCTCGGTATTAAGGCAGAGAGAGTACTCAGGCTTTGTCGTCAGGCAAATAAGATTTTGAAGAATACCCTCTCTGTCATTAGATCTCTAGTGAAAATAGGTAGCTCTCAGGATAGGACAATTATGTTTCCAATATATTAATTAATAAAAGACCAATGATGGAATATGGCTCATGATTTTGAGTATATTCCAGAGGATATATTGCAGGATTGGAGAGAGTCCAAAAGTTATTTACCAAAAAGATCAGATGATGCATACATTTAACATAAAAGGAGAGATACAAGGAAATTAATTTATTTTCATTATATTATGAGCAAATAAAAGGTGACTTGATTTGGGTATTTAAAAGTTTAAACAATTAAGTATTAGGATGTATATCAGGGATCAATTTTCAGAAACAGTGTTGTACATGAAATAATGAGTTGTTAGATGAGTTAAAGGTGAATGGAACAAAACTGGTTTCTATGTTTTTTCTACACTAGGGCTGATATAAGATGAAGCTCCCTTCCAGTGGAGATTGGATAGGCTGAAAATATCTGTGTATTTAAAATAAGGTAGACAAGTGGAATGGTGAAAGAGTTTAATAGACATTTTCCTCTGGAGAACAGGTAATATTGATCTCAATTGAGGTCTATGGCACAGTGTGAACATTGAACATTGAAATCTGAAAGGGAACTGAGATTGAGACTGTTAGAGTGAGAGACATTAATTTTGCTGAATAAATATTTATGTATTTAAATTCATTTAGCAGAGTGGAGCATTGATCCACAGAGAACATTTCCAGGCCAGCCCAGGCAAAGCAACAAAATTGCTAAACAGACATTAACAATGTAAATTGCTTAGCATCTAGTTAAAAATCTAACCTAAGCACATTGATATGAAACTATTCACAAACTATAAAATGAGAGATGGGTAGGAGTGATGGAGAGAAGGAGAGGAAGAATGATAAAAAATAGAAAATGAGGATTTAGAAGATTCAAGATAAATATCTGATGTGATGTTTCTGGAACAAGATGAGCTGACAGACATGATGACTCAGTTTGAAATATGTGCACCATACAAAAGAGGTATTTGCAATAAAATATTCAAGTTTACTACAAGATCACCCAGTAAACTAATTGGAAAGATAAAACTTTGTCCTGTGTGCTTGATAAATGATTATTTTCCCAACTTTTTGACAGAAACAGTATTAACAGTAATGTATTTCAGTAAGTCCTGAATTAAATAGGCTTAGCAGTTCTATATATGGTGAAAATTCTATTAGTTAATTAGTTAAGTGGGGCTTGCACTTATCAGGCACTGGGATAATATTAATTGAGCTTGTTTAGAAATGTTTATAATATGGGAAAGTATTAATCACAAATAGCTGTTAACATATTTTAATTAAAATATTGTAATATGGATTATATGATGGTGCACCTTTATAAACTGAATATGTAATGCAGTGTATAGTGAAATATTAAGCATATGGAAATGATAAAAATACAAGACCACTTGATGTTATGTAATATAAATGGAAGTTCTTTCTTTTTCCATTCTTGATGAATAAGTGCAAGAAAAGATAATAGATTGAGATTATGTTCAGAATTATAAATATATTTGTATATTATCAATTATAAGGAGTGTCTTGAATTGAGTTAGTAGTGGTAGATATGGTAAAAAATTTAACCAAATGAGAAAAAAACAAAACTACTAAGAATATAAATACAAGTTTTTGTGTCTTTTTTTTCTTAATCAAGATTATGTATATTAAAAATATATTTGCTTTCAACTGTAGAAATAATACAGAATATAATGAAAATTGCACATTCAGCTGTTACAGATTTGTTGTGTGTATATGTCTGTCGATGTTGTTCAGGAAATGCAAAAGGACTAATTTTATGGGCATACTTCCTGTTGTAGTGTTGTAAATCATGGTGTAATGTAGTCATGCAAATAATTTAGTATTAGGATAACTAAAAGCGATTTATTGAAGCTGAGAATAGATATAAAGAAAAGGTATAGTAAACCTGCAAGTCATAACTATATATAATATATTAAGGAGGTGTAGCCATTTTTTTTCAAATTGTAGTCTAAGTCCTAAACTGCTATTCCTTAATGTATCAATAGGGGGACACCTTCTGCAGACAAGGCTGCCCTTAGATGCCAACATCCTGGCATCCTCACACCATTTACATTACTAATTATTTATTTTTTGTTTGTTTGCTTGTTTTTGCTTTCTGATACTCTGTCTTACTCTTCAGCTTTTTTCTTACATCCTTTCAACACACCCTAATTGCCCAAACTACACCATTACAACTGTGAAGGAAATAATCAAAGTGAGACATAGGTCTAGTGGTCACTCAATGCCGATGGGTTCTAGATGTTCGGGGTGTATTTCAGAGCATTTTTTACTCAATATTTTGATCTCTTGACCTCACCAAAAACTGCAGCCTAGGAAATGCATTTAGTTTCATTTTTAAGGAAAGGAGAAATAAGCTGTGTACAAGGCTTAATGTTCAAAACTGCCACAATAATAGTTCTCAATAAACAGAGATGATAGAAAAAGACAAATGCTATATCTGGGGATAGTGTCTGCTTATCTCCCTACCTCCAAAAGATAAGGTAGTCACCTTCTTTGTATCCCTCTGGTGTTAGACATGGATTAAAGTGAAGGAATAAATGGCCATAGTCATATTTTAAGTTGCTTTTTTAATGTTTATTGAGAACTATTATTGTGGCAGTTTTGAACATTAAGCCTTGTACACAGCTTATTTCTCCTTTCCTTAAAAATGAAACTAAATGCATTTCCTAGGCTGCAGTTTTTGGTGAGGTCAAGAGATCAAAATATTGAGTAAAAAATGCTCTGAAATACACCCCGAACATCTAGAACCCACCGGCATACACTACTATGAAACTATATGCACAGCCTGTTTTCTCATTCATCCCGTTTAAAGACAGCTACTCCCTAGGTATCCTTCTGATGTCAGACTGAAATGAAAGTGAGAGAACAAACAGAGCACAGTAACATGCCAACTTAATACTCACAGATGTATATACAGCAGTCCTTACTCCAACTCCTAAAGGAAGTCATCTGTATACACAGCTGATGTATAATTCTGAGGAAAGTGAAATAATAATGATCACAATAACATGTAATGCATTCCATCAAGTTTCCCCTAGAATGTACATTGCCCCTTGACATGCTATAGTGACTTCCTGTGCATAACTCTGGTGTTTGATTCATTATGAGGAGGATTAAAGAAATAATGATCACACTGTCCCCAGTCCACACACCAGCTACAGCAGCCTTCTGTGAACTCCTCTGAAGATTGATTATGAAGAAAGGTCAAGCACAAGGGACCACACTGTACCCAGCCACGCTCTCCCCCTCCCACACACAAACTATTGCAATGTTCCATGCAAACTATTAAGCAAGAACAGATTTACAGTTGGCGGAGTCTAGTGCAAAGGCTTCTACTAAGCCTATGTACAATCCCCGTGTATGTATTAAGACTGTATTTGTCCACAGATAAAACTCTTATGATATAATTTTTTTCTCACAGAAGATGCACTGATTTTTCACACATCACAAAGACACCTAGACACACACACACACACACACACACACACACACACACACACACACACACACACACACACACAGACATAAACACATACTTACACTGCCCGTGACATTACAGGTGTATCAAATGATACTTACCTCCTGACAAATGGGATTGGCATGCACTCCCTTTCCCAACGATGAAAGCCAGTTTCTTGACTGGATTCACTTCCGATATCAGAATATGGAAAAAATAAGTGAACCAAATAACTGAAATTTTAAACGACTGATGTTTCTTTGGCCATTTTTTGACATGTGATTAGTTTAAGAATATATTTAACTTGTATGTGCATTATGGTTCATTCCGATGAAGTCCTTGTTAACTGTGAATTAAAGTAGATAGTAGTTAATAAAAGAATTGACATTTTTTCTCTTGGTTTTGTTTTAATTTATTGTTTTGTGTCATACTCTAGCTGTTTTTTAGATTATTAGCTATTGCAAGTAAGTTAATGTCAAATAAAGGAAGTAAATAAAAGACTTTTGAAAAAAAATTGACAGAAGTTGAATGGTCATATTATCGGATCTCATAGAGGAATAAATATAGTGAAGCTACTGAAATGCACAATTAATTGAGCTAAAAGATGAACAACAAGGATTAAAAATAGAGGCACAGAAGAAAAAATGGCTGCATATACTACTAATGGATAAAATAATCAATTGACTTGCAGATTTATTGACTAGACACACTATCACTTTATTCATTAAGTTATTAATTCATTCATTCATTCATTTTGTTTTCTTTTATTTAAAATAAGTACACTAGACTAAAAGATTGATTTCCAGCTATGGCCTGCTACAGCAACATAAAGGTGTACAATTATTCTAACAGTAATATGGATGTTAAAATGATGACTACTACACAAACAGTCCACTGACACTTGCCCGACAAAGCATAAGCCCAAAACCTTCAATTATTCAGAAGTGGGGTCATTACACTGATTATAAGACCTTGTACTGAACAGATACACTAAGCATCATTGAGACATTATGTTGTTACATACATTTTACATTGAATTAACTCCTAATCAAAAGTGGCAATGGATTTCACACTGTGGGTGCTTATATTTTGAAAGATTCTGAAAAGTAATCAAATTGTAGAGAGGTCAGTGGATGAGAGTTAGAAGTTCAGAAATGCCTGGTAAAAAAGGTATGCATTTAAGGAAACAAAAGTAGGACACTGTTTAATATCATGTAGTTTACAGATTATGGAGAAAGGGTTTTGCTCTTTTGGACTGGAAGTATTTTGGCTTTCTGGAGTGTGAAGCACTGTTGCTCCAGTTTTGGGGATGAACACAGATCTGCAGTGCACGTTCAATGTCATCTACAATTTGTAGCAATTGCAAAAGTCTCTAGTAGTGATCAGTGTTGAGCCAGATTCTAAGGTGGCTAGTGAAACACCTTTAGCTAGAGTGCTTTTCTCATCAGATATTAGTTAGTGAGGGACTTTACAACAAGTTTCTAGCATCCATTTTACTCTGCCAAGCATTGTGTCAGTATAGTTGGATATATAGGGTATAGCCAAAGTCCAACATATTTAAATATTTAATTTGTTGCATGGAGAGAAGATACTCCCTAGAGAAAGGTGACAACTCATACTCCAGGAGCATTGGCAAGCTGTTTGGGTATGCTAAAAAGCATGTCTTCTTTGTTTGTTTGTTTTATGTATTTATTTATTTTGTTGTGAGGCCCTTATGAATTAGACCATACATGTATTTTTGGTAGACTAGATGAGTAAGATTTACCAAATGCTGAGGTGATATCAGCTAACCAGATTATTGCACCATATGCTTAAAAAATTAGGTATTCTGGAGGTTTCAAATGCATTTATAAAGAGAGTAAATAACAGGGTTTGTACCATTCACAAATATTCCTACCATTGCATATTGATATAAGGAATGTTTAACTTTTACCCTGAAGGATTAGTTGGTGAGCTAGCCTTTAGACAGAAAAGTAGTGTTGGAGTGAGACCATAGCCTTTTAATTCAGTTAGGGGTATGTTATGCTAAACTGAATTAAAGTTTTTTTTAAAGACTGTAAATGCTATCCTTATTAATGTACCAAGACAAAGTGAGGTGCACACTATGTCTCTACCACTCAACAATACTCAACACACTGCACCGACGGCAATAGAGGCAAACGTGTAGAAATGAAATAAAATTATTTTATTAAAAAGTTAAGCGCTTTTGTCTACCTCCTGATTGTGGACTTCAGCATAACTAATTATTTAATGAACGTTATTCGTTTAATCTCGCTCTCTGTCACATGACACTATACGGCAAGTAAACCATCCCTAAGCAGGAAATGCTTAAACAGGGAAATGGATAAAATATTTTAAAGTGATATTGTATCCTCATTAATGTTTTTTTTTCCATATTTGACAAGGGGTATGTCAAAGAGAGTGAGTCAGTTTAGGTGCCATGACCTTTTCGTAAGGCATGTTGAATCTTCTTAAGGAATCCATAACAGCTGAGATATAAAGTTAACTGGTAGGGAGTTGCCCACTCAAGAACTTTTGAGAGTTGTGGGAAGAGAGAGTTTGGATGATATAAGTTAAGGTGCAATGGTGGGTCTTGCTTGGGTACTGAAACGACTGTTGCGTATTCAATGGAGTACAGGAATTCCTAGTAGTTCCTAGTGTGTAACAGTTTACGCTGAGGCTCACATAGTGCATACTTGACACTGATGAAGATGTAGGTGTACAATTATTATTTAAGTCTTTTGATGGAGATTCTAAGAGTTGTCCCATGGTGATTTCAGGGGGAACTGAATTTTAAGGGTCAGTGGGCACAACAATGTGAGTAGATGAAGTAAACCTAACACGAAATTTGTTTATTCCTGAATGTACCATTGTTTAGCACAGAGGGGTAAAGATTTTTATGTAGCTGTTTAAATGCTGGTAAAAATCGGTGGTGAATGTGGCAGCCTCCTCAGCTGGGTCCATTCTGGTGGCATTGTTGGGAATTTCTCATATTTCTTCTACAAGATGAAGTTGATTTTCCCTGGAGAAGTCCCTAAAGATGGTCTAATTTGGTGTTGGGCTGGTAACACTGGGTTTGATAGAGATGATCACTGATTTATAGCTAGATTTAACCACGAGATGAGGAGATGCATGGTGAGGTACAGGTAGAGGCTAGTTTGAAAAGGACCAGAACAAGAAAATTAGACCCTGTAGTGGGTAGTTTTATAATTTGCTCCAGTGCATTGGTGTAAAAAAAGTTCAAGAAATGCTGAATAAACTACTTAGCCAATTGTTAAAGCCATTTTTCTTGTCTAGCTATATAGGCATCATGGAGAACAGTGGAGTCAAAATTGAACGCTATGGAACACTGCATTTCAATTAGTAAGGATCTGATAAAATTAACCAGATACCACTTAATGAGTATATTCTAAAATGTAAAAGGCAAGCCACTCAAGAGCATGGCCTGATAACTTACAAAGCAACCTCAGACATTCAGTAAGAATCCACAGCTCACTGTGTCAAAAGCCACTGAGAGATCAAGTTGGATCATGAAAGACAGATTATTTACATAGATCTATCACCATCAGGAAGTCATTAACAATCCTAATGAGAGATGTCTCCATGCTATGCTTCAGTTTCAAGCCAGACTGACAAGGATCCCAGATGCCATGGGATATCAAGTATGAATACACGTGTATGTAGACCACATTCTTAATAATCCTTCTAACAAATGGAAGGCTGGAGACATGATGATAATTATACAGAAGTTTTGCATCCAAGGACAGCTTTTGAAGACTGTACAATCATGTACCCCTTTAACATAGTATAAATAGACCCAGCAAATCAAGGTACAATTTCATCAGCATTATAGGGACAAAATACAAAGGAAAAAAGGTCAAACACATAGCTGAAACCAAATATATAAAGTCATCAAAGTCAATGTAATCAAAGTCAATGCAGCAAAAGTCACTGTCTGAATTGCCTGTCTCATACATTTGGTAATGCTCTGTAGTTAAAACCTGGGGACAAAATACCTTATATTAGAAATCTTGCCTGCAAAAAATCATACAGTCTTCAGAGGACAGGTAGTGACTGCACAACTTGTCAGCCACCTGATGGAGAATATCAAAGTGGATAGATATAATGCTTATTCAGAACAGGTTTATCCTTAAGGAGGCAAGTTGCAATGCAAACTACTTGAGTAAATCAAAAGCTTTCCAATAGTTTTAATAGCTACATAGCAAATTCAGAAGTCTTGTCATTGATCCATTCACCAAAATCTGCCAGAATTAAGTATCAAAGAGGTCACTGAACTTGATCAATGGGGAAATCAGAGAACTCTTACAGAAATGATCCAGATAACCTGGTGAATGGCAGACAAGGAGAAATCTGCAATTCAGTCTGCTACGCTAGGCATATTCAAAAGTGTAAGATTCCCCCAGCCACTGCCCTTATCAACTCCAGGACCACAGAATAGGAAATAGACACTATTCTACTTACATTCCCATTCCTAAGACTGTGCATTAAATGAAAACCTGGAGGAACACAAAACCTAAGGCAAGACTCTAAGCATTCTTCTAGCCATGTCTATGTGATGACTGCCAGGGTGGCCATAAGAAGCAAAGTGAATATAACACTGACTTGTTTGTGCTTGACCTGGCATTACATAAAGCTGCCCAAGACAAACTTCCAGGGGGACAGGTCCTGCTTATCACTTGTAAGTGGCATTCTGGCTCCCAAGTTACTGCCACAAAATAAAGATCATCCCTACTCTGTGGCCTTTCTTCCTTAGGTGGCATTGAGTAACTCTAACCTCAGTGCAATACCATAGGACAGAGTGCAACAAAGGAGTGCCTACTGATTTCAGTCCAATGACTCTTAGCCACCTTTAGTCATCAGCACTTAAGTGAAACTAAGGAATCAATAGGTGAAAAAGATTTACAGAAATGTCTCATAGCAAGTGACCTGAAACTAAAAGAACTACAGCCTAGTCAAAAAAGAAAAACATATGCTAAACTGGAGAATAGTCTATGAATACATAAAAAGAAAAAGAAATAAAAAAAAAATTGGAGGACAGAAAAAAAGGAAAGATTCCCCAGAAGCAGATGCATTAGTTATACATCACTTTACTACAGTAAAATTATAAAGTGTTTTGTGTGTGTGTGTGTGTGTGTGTGTGTGTGTGTGTGTGTGTGTGTGTGTGTGTGTGTGTGTGTGTGTGTGTGTGTGTGTGTGTGTGTGTGTGTGTGTGTGTGTGTGTGTGTGTAAAAGAAGAAGCAACAAATGAACTGTTTGGGTGTCAAAAATATGTACTTGGATAAAATGTATAAAAAATAAAAAGACAAAACCAAGGCAATCACCAGGCTGACTGTCATAAAACTCTTATTCAATAAAAAGAATCTGTGTGTAAGGCGTTCAGTCTACTGGTTAAATGCAACCTTAGCGGTAAAGAACACCTCCAACCGCTGTCCGAACCACATCAACAGAAACCCAAAAAGCTGCCTTCCTCCTAAGAATGCGTAGCAAAAAACTATCTTCAAGTTGGTACACAGGATATCCAAATATCTCCACTCTTGGCAAAGAAAAAACGCCACAATCTGCTGCCCAAGCCGCAAGCATTACAAAAGTGTCCGATATAACTGTGCCAAAGGATATCCGAAAAATAGTGGCCCACAGTTGCGGTGTATAGTTTAAAATCATTTATTAATAAAGCAACCAAACGTATGTTAAGCGCTTTCACTCACGCAAATGTGAGCTTCCTCAGAACAATACGAACAGCTAATTCAAGATGTTTAAATAGTTAATTTGGCACCAAGCTCCTTAAAGTGGCAACACATTAGTTAAAAAATATCTAACAAAACTATTCATAATAATAGTGAACAAATTATAATGGAAATAAATCACTACTAACCTAATCCATACATACATAGAAAATATATAATAAATATAACACATATACAATTAAATGTGTGAAAATGTCATTAAAAAATCATTAAAAAATAAGATAAAAAATCTAATTAAACTTCCTAAATACACATAACCAACTAGTGAAGACTGTACGAAAGTGTAAAGGACTAATATAAAATCAACTATCTGATACAAAGAAGAGGTTTTATAGATATATGATCATTAAGACCTGGTGGTGTTACTGCATCAGTAAATAATTGCCACCAGACTTCTTTGTATGCAAGTATGCATTTAAGATCACCACCCCTAGGATCCATGGCTACATTTTCTAAAATAGAAAATCTAAAATTGTGCTCTAAACCATATTTTTCCACGTGTCTGTAAAGTGCATTATTTACATCCTTTGTCCTTATACTATAAAGATGTGCATATATCCGTTTCTTTAAATGTCTCTCTGTTTTTCCTATATAATATCCTGGACAGGCATCAGATTTTGCCAAATATATAACATACTTCGAATTACAATTCCCCTGTTTGAACCTCAATCTTGTCTTGTTGATGTTATTCAAAGTAATACCTTCATTTTCATTAATGGCAAAACATTGATTGCAAGAGCCACATTTACAAGTGTGTTTGATGCTTTGGTCTACCCCTACAAGTTTGGAACCATTTTCTAAAAAAACTTTTTAAATTTTTCCCCATCTTATAAACAAAAACTGGTCTTGGGCCTAAAATGTCTATTAAATCCTGGTCCCCCAACAAGACACTCCAATAATCTGTTAGTATATCTTTAATTTTATTGGAGTATGGTCCGTATTCTAAAACACAAGCTCTACTATAAGCTTTTGAGGTCTCCCTACAGTTTGAGACATTAACCACATCTGCATGTTTTCTATTAAGTCCTAATAATGGTACATATTTCCCATTCATTTTTGACATATTCATTTACCTCCCTCATCATATTATAATGAAAGTGCTTAACATACGTTTGGTTGTTTTATTAATAAATGATTTTAAACTATACACCACAACTGTGGGCCACTATTTTTCGGATATCCTTTGGCACAGTTATATCGAACACTTTTGTAACGCTTGCGGGTTGGGCAGTAGATTGTGATGTTTTTTTCTTTGCCAAGAGTGGAGATATTTGGATATCCTGTGTACCAACTTGAAGATAGTTTTTTGCTATGCATTCTTAGGAGGAAGGCAGCTTTTTGGATTTCTGTTGTTGTGGTTCGGACAGTGGTCGGAGGTGTTCTTTACCACTAAGGTTGCATTTATTCAATAAAAAGTGAAAAATAAAAACTTAAAATGGCAGGATAAGTGCTTTCGGGTTAAACCCTTCTTCAGATCTACCATTAGAAGGTAAAATGAAGCATTTATAATTGAAATTAACAAATCAAAGTTGCTCCTTTCAGGCACTGCCTTTTAGTTATCCAGTCAGTGCTCTCCACATGAATCTACATGTCTTCAATGTGGATAGGGTCACACTCAAATCAAATATCCACTAAGATTGTGATTCTGTTATCTAGTTGATTGCATAATATTATAGCAGACTTAACAAATCCAATAGCTCCTTCCAGACAATGCCTTTTGGTTGACCGATCAGTGTCTTCTGGATGAATCTACACCTCTTCAATGTCAAATATCTAATAAAATTGTAGTTCTATTATCCAACTAATCACACACTGTTGTAGCAGAATTGACTTACAGTGGACATAAGGTCATGAGTGGAAGTAGTAAAAGTAATAAAGATATAGAGATTAGAGAACTTGGCATAGCTCCTCGTGGTCCCCTGCAGAGTTCGTAAGGCAGCAGAGAGCAGAAAAAGCGACTTTCCTGATTCTAAGTATTTTTTAAGCATTTTTATTGCTTTTTTCGACCTTTTGTGCATTTCGACCACTGTTTGTGCATATATTATTGTTATATTACCTGTTTTTCTGTTTTTCTGAGCTTAATTTGTTGACTGCACTTCTTAGCTTAAGTTTTGCTTATAAGTTAACCTACAGGCTAATACACTCAAGTGTACTAGCCTTTGATAGCATTTAGTCGAAAAACCAAGCATTTACTGTATTTTCTGTCTGTGTGTGTAAAAAAACTAAAAAAAACAAAAAAATACTTCTGCTTTCCTAACTTTCCTAGCTAGTTGTTCCAGTGATCAGATTTTGCTGATCCCTGGGCTTTGTATTTGGTTCCTGTGTTCCTCCATTTTCTTGTGTGGCCAGAGGAAGTTTCTTTACTCACCAGTGAGAGTGGGGAGTACTGAGCTGCCTGTTTGTCCTCAGAGGAGTGGTTAGAGACAGCAACTGGTAATTCATTGGCCATTTTGGGTCATTTCCTGTTTTTTCCAGCCCCCTGCTATAAAGCATGCTTTGGTGGGCTTTTCTGGCATTAGAGAACTTGGCATAGCTCCTCGTGGTCCCCTGCAGAGTTCCTAAGGCAGCAGAGAGCAGAAAAAGCGACTTTCCTGATTCTAAGTATTTTTAAGCATTTGTATTGCTTTTTTCGACCTTTTGTGCATTTCGACCACTGTTTGTGCTTATATTATTGTTATATTACCTGTTTTCTCTGTTTTTCTGAGCTTAATTTGTTGACTGCACTTCTTAGCTTAAGTTTTGCTTATAAGATAACCTACAGGCTAATACACTCAAGTGTACTAGCCTTTGATAGCATTTATTCGTAAAACCAAGCATTTACTGTATTTTCTGTCTGTGTGTGTAAAAAAACTAAAAAAAAACAAAAAAATACTTCTGCTTTCCTAACTTTCCTAGCTAGCTGTACCAGTGATCAGATTTTGCTGATCCCTGGGCTTTGTATTTGGTTCCTGTGTTCCTCCATTTTCTTGTGTGGCCAGAGGGAAGTTTCTTTACTCACCAGTGAGAGTGGGGACTACTGAGCTGCCTGTTTGTCCTCAGAGGAGTGGTTAGAGACAGCAACTGGTAATTCATTGGCCATTTTGGGTCATTTCCTGTTTTTTCCAGCCCCCTGCTATAAAGCACACTTCGGCGGGCTTTTCTGGCATTAGAGAACTTGGCATAGCTCCTCGTGGTCCCCTGCAGAGTTCCTAAGGCAGCAGAGAGCAGAAAAAGCGACTTTCCTGATTCTAAGTATTTTTTAGGCATTTTTATTGCTTTTTTCGACCTTTTGTGCATTTCGACCACTGTTTGTGCATATATTATTGTTATATTACCTGTTTTCTCTGTTTTTCTGAGCTTAATTTGTTGACTGCACTTCTTAGCTTAAGTTTTGCTTATAAGTTAACCTACAGGCTAATACACTCAAGTGTACTAGCCTTTGATAGCATTTAGTCGAAAAACCAAGCATTTACTCTATTTTCTGTCTGTGTGTGTAAAAAAACTAAAAAAAAAACAAAAAAATACTTCTGCTTTCCTAACTTTCCTAGCTAGTTGTACCAGTGATCAGATTTTGCTGATCCCTGGGCTTTGTATTTGGTTCCTGTGTTCCTCCATTTTCTTGTGTGGCCAGAGGGAAGTTTCTTTACTCACCAGTGAGAGTGGGGACTACTGAGCTGCCTGTTTGTCCTCAGAGGAGTGGTTAGAGACAGCAACATGTGATTCATTGGCCATTTTGGGTCATTTCCTGTTTTTTCCAGCCCCCTGCTATAAAGCACGCTTTGGCGGGCTTTTCTGGCATTAGAGAACTTGGCATAGCTCCTCGTGGTCCCCTGCAGAGTTCCTAAGGCAGCAGAGAGCAGAAAAAACGACTTTCCTGATTCTAAGTATTTTTAAGCATTTTTATTGCTTTTTTCGACCTTTTGTGCCTTTCGACCACTGTTTGTGCATATATTATTGTTATATTACCTGTTTTCTCTGTTTTTCTGAGCTTAATTTGTTGACTGCACTTCTTAGCTTAAGTTTTGCTTATAAGTTAACCTACAGGCTAATACACTCAAGTGTACTAGCCTTTGATAGCATTTAGTCGAAAAACCAAGCATTTACTGTATTTTCTGTCTGTGTGTGTAAAAAAACTAAAAAAAACCCCAAAAATACTTCTGCTTTCCTAACTTTCCTAGCTAGTTGTTCCAGTGATCAGATTTTGCTGATCCCTGGGCTTTGTATTTGGTTCCTGTGTTCCTCCATTTTCTTGTGTGGCCAGAGGGAAGTTTCTTTACTCACCAGTGAGAGTGGGGAGTACTGAGCTGCCTGTTTGTCCTCGGAGGAGTGGTTAGAGACAGCAACTGGTAATTCGTTGGCCATTTTGGGTCATTTCCTGTTTTTTCCAGCCCCCTGCTATAAAACACGCTTTAGCGCGATTTAGCGCGGAGTTGCCACAGGAGCACACAAGAGCAATCAAGGTTAAACTATTCAGGCTACCTAAAGTCCACTCTTCAAATTTTCCCTTAAAACAGCCTTCCTTGAACTGTACTGCTGATCTAAACAGCGTATTCTATATCTAAAAAGCTCAGCTCTACTTGATTCCTAAGTAGAATATTCTCTATCTGTAAAGCCTAGCACTTGCTCCTAAAGTACTTTTTTACTTGATATAGCACTTTTATTATACATAGTACCCCACCAGCCAAAACCCCTTTCGATCACCCACATCCCCCGGAGTCTTTTAAAGTCCTTGTCTATTCCTTCTAGCATGTCGAGGGATCAGTTGCTAGTCTCCTCTCCTGCTCAGCTGGTGAATCTGGGAATATTGAGGCAATGTTACAATTGTCTCATGTACACGGACAACCCTCTCCTTCTCCCACAAAACACAAATACATGCGAGAGATGCAACTATATAGCCAAACTGGAGGCTGAGCTCTCTCAACATAGGACTGGTAAGACCAGACAGGAGGAGAAGGTAACCTCACACACCACAAACCCAGTCTCACATAGTACTATCACAACTTCACATCATACACATAAATACACAAAGACATATTCGGAGGCTCTGATCAAAAATCTACCAAAACAGTAGAGGCCACCAAAGCAGACACCCAAACAACTGCCACCTCAGGACACAACACATGCAACACATAGACCACATAGTCAGTGTGCCAAACAGTCACAGCCCTTAAGGCCAAACACAATGCCAGACACACTCGTCATTGGTGACTCCATAGTCAGATACACTGATGTCCCACTCACCAGATTGAACAAGGAAAAGGTCACAGTAAGCTGCCTGTCGGGCACTAGAATCCGCCACATAACGCAAGCACTCAGGTCTCTCAACAGCAGGTACAAGTACGACTCTGTCATTGTCCACGCTGGTGTGAACGACCTGAGACGTACCTCCTTGGACTACATGAAAAGAGACATAGAGGAGCTCTTTGATTATGTAGCCCAGGCAGATATGACCCTGACCTTGAGCAGTATCCTACCTTCACCAAGAATGATGCCACAATACAGAGACAAGATGATCAGCTTTAATAATTGGCTTAAACTCTGGTGTCATTCAAAGGGGATCCAATGTCTGTCTGCCTGGGATGACATGCTGGACAAGCCACGCTGCTTCGCAAGGGACGGCTTGCACCTGTCACCCCTGGGCTTCCGGATATTGGCAAAGGCTCTTGCCACCCCATAGTGCCTTTTTTAGGCAAGGCTCAAATTCTAAACCTACCACCCTAGAACACAAAAAAGGAAAAAAACTAAGGGTAATGCTGCTCAATGCCAGAAGTCTCAACCTCATGATGCACGCACTCGAGGCCCTTCTCAGTATGGAGAACATCGATGTCTGTGCTGTGACTGAAACCTGGTTCAAGGCTCCCGAGAGCACCCTGGCACTATCAGGCTTTACCTCATATCATGCGTTCTGGCCCCAAAATCCGGACAAAACCAAGAAAGGAGGGGGGGTGTCTATATTCATCAAGAACACCCACACCTCAAGGTTGGTGGCAACGCACGATGCATCGGAGACCATCCAGGTGCAATTAACCATAGGCAAGACTGCTCTGCAATTTGTAGCATGTTACAGGCCACCCTCTCAATCTCAGGAACCTCACATAGCTTTCCTGAAAACACTGGAGGGGATAAATGTATCTCCAAACACCATCATACTAGGTGATTTCAACTACCCGAATATAGACTGGGATCACTACTCAAGCCCCAACACTCTAGCCCAAAGGTTCCTAGAGTTCATAAACTCAAATGCCATGGAACAACTAGTCATCATCCCCACAAGAGGAGATAACATACTAGATCTCATCATCACGAACATGGGGTCAAAATGTTCAACACCGGAGGTATACCCTTCAATGGTGAGATCAGACCATAAACTAATCTCACTGGAAGTCCACATCCCGCCCCCACCTGAGATAAAAAAGACCACAGTGAAGAACTTCTCAAAAGCCGACTTCACACTTCTAAAGGCTAGTGCAGTCTCTTTTAAGGCCCCCGAGACTGCAGAAACCATTACTCAAGCCACTGAATCACTTACAAATGCCTTCTACCAGCACCTACAGGACTGCATGGATCAGGCAATCCCAAACAAAACAAAGACTCTTTGTACCAAAGGCAAGCGTCCAGTTTGGTGGACCCCAGCCATAAACAAGCTCTACAACAAAAGGAGGAAGCTACTACAAGATAGAGCAAAATCCTTAAAAGGGAAAACACCCTTGATCATTATAAGTAAAAAAACTAAGATCTCTCATAAAATCATCCAAGGCAAATTTTGAGAGAAAAGTCGCTAAGGACTCAAAGGACAATCATAGGGCCTTCTTTAGCTATGTTAGAAACCTGGGAGGAAACTCCCAGATATGCTCAGAATTAGTTCAAAATGATGTAAAAATTACTGAACCTACAGACATTGCCAACATACTGGCTGACAGGTTCAGTGCAAACTTCTCCCCCCCCCTCCCCCCAAAAGGTGAGATATCTATACCAGACAATTATAGCCCCCCAAACATCTCTAACGCTCAGGTGAGAACTGCTCTCTCCAAGGCAAAAAACACAGCATCCATGGGACCAGATGGTGTCCCCGGATGTGTGCTCCACGAACTCAATGAGGAATTAAACCCGCACTTAGGGCAGCTGTTTAACCTTAGCCTCACCTCAGGATACGTGCCTAAGGAGTGGCGTACGGCAACTGTGGTCCCACTTCACAAAGGCGGTGCCTCCACCGACCCGGGAAATTACCATCCCATCAGCTTGACAAGCTTGATCTGCAAAGCTATGGAGAGGATCATAATGGAACTCATAAATAAAGACATAGGAGACTTGCAGACTTTGGATCCGACCCAGTTTGGCTTTGTCAAGGGCAGATCATGCCTTTTAAACCTGGTTGACTTTTTCGAAACAGTCACCAAGGCCATTGATGAGGGAAAGGCAGTCCACACAGCCTACCTCGACCTGGCAAAGGCTTTCGACACAATACCCACTCACGTTCATTGAAAAACTCATCAGCTTAAATGTAAACCCATACGTCACAAGATGGGTTGCAAATTGGCTAAGTGACAGAACCCACAGGGTCAGAGTTGCTGGCGCCATGTCAGACTCAAAGCCTGTCACAAGTGGTGTCCCACAGGGCTCAGTCCTGGGCCCTCTCCTGTTCGGCATCTACTTTTCAGAAGTACAAGCAAACACAGGAGGATTATGGCTGACAAAATTTGCAGATGACTGCAAACTGGGCGCCATAGTTGAGAACACATCTGACACAGATATCCTTCAGAAGGGTCTTATAGAAACAGAAAACTGGTGCCAGAGCCATGGCCTAAAGTTAAACGCCAAAAATGCATAGTCATACCCTTCGGGAAAAACAAGGTTACCCCTAGCTACCATATAGGCGGCAACCCACTAAACACAGAAGAGGTTATCAGGGATCTGGGTACCCAGGTTGACAGTAACCTTTCATTTGACACTCACGTTGCCAAAGTAGTTAGGAAGACCTTCTACATTGCCCACCTGATCATGAAGGGATTCACATCTAGATCAAGGGAAGTCATCGTCCCCCTGTACTCATCACTCATCAGACCAATGATTGAGTACAATGCCCCATTCGGAATGTATCTGACACGACACCTGCAGAAACTGGAAAGGCCCCAAAAGTTCCTCACCTAAAGGATAAAGGGTCTCAAAAATATGTCCTATGCTGCCCGACTGAAGGAACTTCAGCTCTACTCAGTCGCTTACTGTCTGCCCAGAGGTGACCTGTGCCTGACATACAAGGCCATGTCCAACCCAGAACTGATGAACATGCTTCACCTCAAAAAATCTAGATCCCTCAGAACTACAAGAGCGGGAGACTTAAACCTTGACACGGTTATTAATAGGACGTGCTGGAGGGACAGATTCATCACCCAGAGACTCCCTATGCTGTGGAACAAAATCCCGATACATGTGAGGCAGAGCACCTCGCTGGCTTTGTTCAAGAGAAATCTTGACCAATGGATGGGAGATCGCAGATATACCCCAGGGATTATCTCAGTGTCACTGCTTGACAGAGGCACAGCAAAATAATGGGCATAGTATCCTCCAAACTAAAGGGGTGGCGAAAGCCACAAAACTCTGGGCTAGGCTTATAAATGCCCATGGGCAGATAGCCTAGTATGAACCTATGAACCTATGAAATGATAAAAATAAATATCCCTATAAATAAAATATCCAAAACTTTTTTAAAATGTTAAAAGCTTTTGTTGGCAGAGATGGGGTGTAGTTATGGGAACACCCTGTGCCAACAACTGTGCCAATCTGGTATTAGTTGATTGGGAGACTTCCACGATATTGAATGACAGCAATTAATTTAGATCAGCTAAGTTCTATAAACGTTGTATGGATGACATATATTTGATATGGGGAGACACTCCTACTATGCTAAAGGACTTTGTATCATACTTAGAAATGATCACAAATTTTTAAGATTTACCATGTATTATACTGCCTTGGATATTAATTACTTAGATGTGAAACTCTTTATGGATGAGAAAGGTGATATATGTAATGGTCTCTACAGGAAAGACTGTAGGAAAAACAATTTTTTGCACAGATGCAGCATGCATCCACAATTTGATTTTTTTCTAATGTTATAAAAAATCCGATCTACAGATCCTCCAGACTCTGCACTACTGCTGTTCAAGAGTTTTTTAAGGCGATGGGCAATTTGGGCCTGGAGTTTCAAGAAAGAGGTTTCAAACAACAGGAAACAGAGAAAGAGATGATCAGTATAAATGTGGTACGAGTAACTAAAGCAAGACCATACTTTAGACACAAGAGAAATATTTTGGCCTCATCAAATAATACAGAGGAAACTGAAATCACTAAGCTGAGTATGCCCCCCACTTAGAGAACTAGACTTTCTTACCTATACCAGTGATGTTAAGCATATTTGTAATATCATTAGGAATAATTGGAAAAGATTGCTACTTGATCCAACCAAAGATATTGCTGGCAATGACCCTTCATTTAGATTCAAGAAAAATAAGAATCTCAAGCAGTTGCATTGCTATATAAATAATGTCACGGACAAAGTTTATTCAGATAGGGTTGGTACATTTCCATGCAGGTCTTGTTCAACTTATAGATATATTTCAATGGAAAATGAATTTATACATCCAGTTTCTGGGAGACACTACAAATGTCATATGAGTATGCAGAATGCAAGACATGGCACGTGATATATATATAGCAACATGTGTCTCATGTCAATGTTTTTACTTGGGTAAAATTGAGAGACAGTTAAAGGAACATATCTCCAAACATATTAGCAACATTTGGCTAGGATTTATAGAGAGTCCATTATGTAAACATATTTCTGAAAATTCAGGACATTCATTCTTGTTGATGGTCTTGTATGTAGTAAAAGAAAATGTCTGAGGCAGTGATTTTACAATAGGAACTGAGCAGCATGAAATGAAATGGATAGCAGAATTACAGGTACACCTGGTCTAAATGCCAATTTACCTTTCACACCTGCCCTTAAGGAGCATAAATTGCATAGAAAGCTATGATTGGATGTAATATAGGCAATGCCTGAATGGAGATACTTGATTAGCTTTATGAATATACACACTCCTTAGATCTCCATAACCCATTCAGGATTAAAGATACTTTGGAAGAAGAACTGAATATATATATTGCAAACATTGTGAAAAAGTTTGGGTTATTTATTTTTATTATTTATGTCTTTATTACTTTTACTATTTCCACTCATGACTTTATGTCTACTGTAAGTAAATTCTGCTACAACACTGTGTGATTAGTTGAATAACAGAACTACAATTTTATTGGATATTTCACTTTACTGTGGACCTGTCCGCATTGAAGAGGTGCAGACTCATCTGGAAGACAGCGATAGGTCAACTAAAAGGCACTGTCTGAAAGGAGCTATTTGATTTGTTAAGTCTGCTATAACATTATGCAATCAGCTGGATAACTGAATCACAATCTTACTGGATATTTGATTTGAGTGTGAACCTATCTACAATGAAGATGTGTAGATTTGTGTGGAAGACACTGAATGCATAACTAAAAGACAGTGTCTGAAAGCAGCAATTTTGATTTGTTGATCGCCTTGGTTTTGTCTTTTTGTTATTTATTTAGAGTTTTTTAAGGCGATGGGCAATTTGGGCCTGGAGTTTCAAGAAAGAGGTTTCAAACAACAGGAAACAGAGAAAGAGATGATCAGTATCAATGTGGTACGAGGAACTAAAGCAAGACCATACTTTAGACACAAGAGAAATATTTTGGCCTCATCAAATAATACAGAGGAAACTGAAATCACTAAGCTGAGTATGCCCCCCACTTAGAGAACTAGACTTTCTTACCTATACCAGTGATGTTAAGCATATTTGTAATATCATTAGGAATAATTGGAAAAGATTGCTACTTGATCCAACCAAAGATATTGCTGGCAATGACCCTTCATTTAGATTCAAGAAAAATAAGAATCTCAAGCAGTTGCATTGCTATATAAATAATGTCATGGACAAAGTTTATTCAGATAGGGTTGGTACATTTCCATGCAGGTCTTGTTCAACTTATAGATATATTTCAATGGAAAATGAATTTATACATCCAGTTTCTGGGAGACACTACAAATGTCATATGAGTATGCAGAATGCAAGACATGGCACGTGATATATATATAGCAACATGTGTCTCATGTCAATGTTTTTACTTGGGTAAAATTGAGAGACAGTTAAAGGAACATATCTCCAAACATATTAGCAACATTTGGCTAGGATTTATAGAGAGTCCATTATGTAAACATATTTCTGAAAATTCAGGATATTCATTCTTGTTGATGGTCTTGTAAGTAGTAAAAGAAAATGTCTGAGGCAGTGATTTTACAATAGGAACTGAGCAGCATGAAATGAAATGGATAGCAGAATTACAGGTACACCTGGTCTAAATGCCAATTTACCTTTCACACCTGCCCTTAAGGAGCATAAATTGCATAGAAAGCTATGATTGGATGTAATATAGGCAATGCCTGAATGGAGATACTTGATTAGCTTTATGAATATACACACTCCTTAGATCTCCATAACCCATTCAGGATTAAAGATACTTTGGAAGAAGAACTGAATATATATATTGCAAACATTGTGAAAAAGTTTGGGTTATTTATTTTTATTATTTATGTCTTTATTACTTTTACTATTTCCACTCATGACTTTATGTCTACTGTAAGTAAATTCTGCTACAACACTGTGTGATTAGTTGAATAACAGAACTACAATTTTATTGGATATTTCACTTTACTGTGGACCTGTCCGCATTGAAGAGGTGCAGACTCATCTGGAAGACAGCGATAGGTCAACTAAAAGGCACTGTCTGAAAGGAGCTATTTGATTTGTTAAGTCTGCTATAACATTATGCAATCAGCTGGATAACTGAATCACAATCTTACTGGATATTTGATTTGAGTGTGAACCTATCTACAATGAAGATGTGTAGATTTGTGTGGAAGACACTGAATGCATAACTAAAAGACAGTGTCTGAAAGCAGCAATTTTGATTTGTTGATCGCCTTGGTTTTGTCTTTTTGTTATTTATTTTATATATATATATATATATATATATATATATATATATATATATATATATATGGATTCCATACACTAGATCGAAGGTTCACTACTTCGAAATAATGTATGGAATGCACACTGCAGCGAAAGTGCACTTAGTCGAAAGTGCACTTACGCGAAGTTCAGTACAATGAACTGGCGTTGTACTGAACTTCTGTGCAGTACTCACAGACCTTAGGGTTAGGGCACGGGTCATGGTAAGGGGATAGCCCTATCCATGACCCATGCCCTAACCCTAAGGTCCGTAATGACTGCAACGCAGTGAAGGACATAGCAATGTCCTCCACTGTGGTGCAATAGTCACGAACCTTAGGGTGAGGGCATGGGTTAGGGTAAGTATCCCCTTACCCTAACTTATGCCCTAACCCTAAGGTCCATGAATATAGCACCATAGTGGGGGACATAGCTTGTTTTTTGATGTCCTTCACTGTGCTGCGGTACTTTCGGTGAAGTGCACTTTTGCGGAAGTTCACTTTCATTAAAGTGAACTTTTGCGTAAGTGAGGCTTCTTATTACAAGTTCAAAGTTGTGAACTTTTGTTCTTGTAATAGGAATCCATATATATATATATATATATATATATATATATATATATATATATATATATATATATATATATATATCCATATTATATTCTCAATTTCTCACAAGCTTGAATGGGATGGATAGTCATTGTATGGCATGACAGTACAGTGAGGATTGGGGTTTTGCTCCTCTCCCCACTGTAGTTCAGTTCTGGAGTTTGTACATATAATTAGCAGTGGGTGATGGGGACACAGCCCCCCACATGAGGGGTGTAGGTATTCTGTTTGTAGTTTGTTGGTCAAGTTCCCAGGTTTTCATTATTCCTGGCTGAATCTTGTAAGGTTCGTGCTTGTGAGACTTCAAGCTTATGATAGGGATCCCTATATATACAAAAATATATCTATAATATCTATAATCCATTCTTCAGAAAAAAAAATTAAATGACCACTTGTCTTAATAAAAATATCAATAGCAGCAATGGAATTTCACCTACTCAGTACACTCCTCAGCCAGTCATCTCCATGTTTCCCACTTCTAGAAACATAGTTTTTGAATTTACCTTTGCATATTCATCTTACTAGTAAGTGTTTATTAATACAGAAGTTAAGAATATCATAGAATTCACTGACATTGTCTCATTTTGTCAATTACTGATATATGTGATTTAAACAAAGCATGCTGGAGAGACAGATATGTGTCTCAGAGATTGCCTCTTCCTTGGAACAGGCTTCATATTCAGATTAAGAATAGCCCTTTCTTGGCCTTCTTCAAATGGTATTTGAATCAACGGATGGGGAATCACAAATTCACCCCTGGGGTAGTGCCTATGACCTTTATGGCAGGGGCAATCTGTAAGATACTCAATGCACAGACACAAATCCATGCCATCCTCTTGACCCTAGGGGCCATATATTGGGTATAATCACCTTATATTGGCTAGGCTTCTAAGGGCCCTTAAGCTGTTTGCCTAGTAGCCTATGAGCATATGTTGTAAAAGCAGATAATTTATTACATTGTAGTTTCCACTGGTAAAGTCTAGGAAGGATGAATCATTTATGAATGAGTTTGATTTTGCTTTTAGGCTGAAGTTGATGGTATTATAGTCTATGTTAATTACAGAGGGTATAACAATGGATGGGGAGCAGAAAGATCCTCATTGTGTCAGTATGATATCTAAGATATAGCTATCCCTAGTTGATTTTGTATTATTTGTTCCAAATTGTTTGGTCAATATAGTCAACTAATATGTGGACATATTTATTTGATGCCAAGTAATGTACCCAGGTAGAATTTGGGTAGATAAATCCCCCACAAAGATTGTAATTTCATTGATTTTTACATCCTGAAGCTTAGACAGGAACTCCTTATGCTCCGTATGGGAAATAGACAGGGTACTATAGAGTCCTATAATGTTATTATTATTATTATTATTATTATTATTATTATTATTATTATATTGAGATTACTAATATTAATTTTTGTTTGAATAATTTCTATCTGAGTCCTGGTGCAATTCTTTCATTTGCTGATACCCGCTTTATTCTAATTCAATGCCTTATGTGAGCCAGGGCCCTTTTTTAGCAAGCGACAGGCATAAGGCAGAGAAGTAATGCTGGATGGGCCACCACTCCATTGCAGGACAAATGTCAAACACTAATGGTTGCGATCATTTGATCTTGATAAGCAGTCAAAAACATGGGATGGGGCTTGGCTTAAGGTCAAGTTGGCTAGATTAAGACAAGACGTACAAGCTTTTTTGGTTTGGGAGGTTGGCATAATGGTTAAGGTGTTTACCTTAGAGACACAGCATACAGAGTTTGATTCTAACATGGGATAATTGGCTACTAATCTGTGAACCTATTTGCATAAAGACTTGTTCTTTTAATTTACCACATACATAAATATGTGTGTTATCAATTGGATAACGTGTTATTGACACTACAGTGTAACATGAATACTATATTACCCCTTTATAAATTGCCAATAGCAGAGTCATGTTAGATATGCCAACATTTTTAGTATAATTCAGTAGGAGTCAGTTGATGGTAAAGCATTCTTGTATTGCAGTTGCTTAAGGACCACATTAAAGATGCTTTCCCCCCACCTTCAGCGAAGAGTCTGCGTGCAGAAGAATTAAAATTCCTCACAAAATGCAAACTTAATTTTCCTTAGTGCGATTCTTACTACTTCTAGAGAGATCTCATCATCTTTAATCGCAAGCTGTGTACAGGGCAATTTAACTTCAGTGAGGTTTTCTTTATTCAGAAGTTGCTGTAAGCACTTGTTTTGTCTGCCTTTGAAATCCTGTGGATTGGTGAGCAGGTTATTACATGCATCCCATATGAATGGAGTCTGATGACTATCTTTTTTATATTTCTGTCTTTTCCTTGCAACCTTCTTGGAGTTTTTTTGTGCCATCTTCTCAGTCACTTTCCAGAAGCTGGTAGAGTGCCTCTAAGGCCTTTCTCTTTGTTATTGTAACTCCTTTTTCAGTGTTTTCTTTAGCTACCTGGTATTCCTTCCTTGCCTGGTCCATATTTTGTATTTCTCACTTTCTTCTGCACTCCTCCTTTTTTTCATAACTTCCAGGATGTCAGAATTTAATCATCATCATTCATTATTATCATCAGCCACCCCCAACCCCCTTTTCCCCATTTTTTACATGGGGTCAGGATGTTGTGTCAACTGTCACTATCTCTCTTGATTCAATGAAACTGCCTTACTTTCTTTGACAGTTATGCCTGATTTCTTCTCTCACACAATCCATTCATCTATTTGTAGGACACCTGCGATTCCTCTTCCCTTCAAGCTTTCTGCACCAAATCTTTCCAGATTGCTTTCCTGTGCATGTGCCCAAACCACCGTGATCTGTTCTCTTTGATCAGCAGCCTCTCTGATTCTAGCATTGGACACCTGATTGAGGCTTCCCATCTCCTCAACTAATTTTCCCATATACTTGAAGGTGTTAACCTAGTCCACTGTTTTGAGACACTGCCATTCTTTGACTCCAACTATTTCCTCTTCTTCCTGAGGTGCTAGAGACAATATGTTAATAATTGTTTCCATAAAAAGGCCAACTGCATTCTCAGGCCTTCTGGGGGAATTTGTTTTTTTGTACTAGGACTCCCAAACTTGACACTTTTATCTAACCAGCAACCCTGAAAAATGATCTACCAAACCAAAACTCTACTGTTTATCTGCAGATGGAGTTTCAAGTGGTGGACAAATTTGGAAAGCAAGTTTACAAGTCAATCATGTTAGGTATGAGAGTTCCTCTACTGCTTATATAGGGTGCTTTGAGACTGACTTGACAGATAAAATGCACAAAACAGTAGATGGATTACAAGATGGTCCTTTAACAGGTAAGCGTGTATTAAAATCCTCAAATGTCTCAAACAAGAGCAACATCATAGTTTGTATATTTTATAATTCCAATGAGGGAGCTGTGAAGGCCCCTGAATATGGCATAACAATTTATCATGTGTGGCTCAAGTTTACAGTCTTCACAGAAGACTCTAAGATGATCAAGAATGGATTAATCTTCTTTGGCATCACTCTTAAGTATGCACACCATTTTCTAGAATGCATATCTTTGGGAAAGAGGTTAATGATCCCCTTAGAGATATGGAGAAATGTAAGATCTGCATGGGTGTAGGTGGGAAATTTCAGCCTCTACACTGTACCTTTTATAGGATACAGAGGAGAGAGGACAGTATGTAGTTTCAACATCCCACACAGCCCAAATATCAATGAGAGGAAGGAGAAATGAGGCCCAGTAGGCATTCAGTAGGGTCATGGACCCACAGGAAAAGGTTCTCAGATTTCCTTAGGAGGCCTCATTTTGTCCATAAGTGGACAGCAGCATCAGTCTTGAGACCTTGCCTGACTGTCTCACTCTGGAGGCAGTTGAGGGTCATCTGTCACTCTGCTTGTCAGCTTGGACATCCATCATCAGGAGCAAGTCAACCAAACAACAGGTTCCAAAGGATTCTTGACTCCCTTATAATTCTTTAGGTCTTGATGTTCCACACCCATCCCACTAGGAAAAATGCTACAAGGAAAGAGATAATCAAACCTTCCTACCAGACCAGACCAGAAAATCCATTAAGATGTTATTTCAGGGCCTTTTTGCTTTTAAAAAATAAGAAGGATCTCAGACCATTTCTAGACTTGAGGCCTAAATGCCTGTTTTCACAAGCAATCCCTTTTAATATTTAGCAGGAGATTAGATTTGCTATTTGGGCATCCAGAGCATGAAATTATGTAACAAAATTACAAACAAGTCCAGACAGAAGTTATACCAGCCATTATTAGTTGCAGATGCTCCCATTCAGTCCTACCTCAGACCCCAGCATGTTCAGCAATTGCATGTTTGTGATTGCAGCCTGCTGAAGGTTACAGGGAGTTGATATCTTCCTGTATGTAGAAAAATGGGTTATTAGTTATTTTTCTGTTTTAGCTGTCATCATGTGTAGGAAATCAGAACTTGTCTTTTAGTTCAGGTTGTAGTAATATCTAGGGAGTCTTGGCTCAAATCATTCCATTCCCTGACAATAACTGTAAATATTTATGAAGTTTCAGTTGATACGTTCCAATATGCTGACTTTCACTCAAGGCCAGTTGTATAGAATCCATAGCCAGGTGCATCTATCATAGGTGCAGATATTCTTTTTAGAGGCCCAGATATCCAAAAATCACAAATTTTCAAAGCCTAAAAACACATACAGTGATGTAGTGACAACCTCACTTGTGAGAAACTCTTCCATTTACTAGCTTCACAGGTGTTGGTTACAACCATCATATCTGAACATCATTAGGGATTGCATTACAATCAGCAGGCAGTTTAGCTGTCTGGACTTCCCAGAGTCCAGTTTATACATTAATGTTCTCAAAATGCAAATAGTTTTTATCACTCTATCATCCTTTCAGGACTACACTCCTTAGGGCACAATTTCCATGTACTCTAACAACTTGGCAGGAGTTAAGTGCATCAATAAACAGGTGGGTACTCCATCTTACCCACTATGCTGACAGGCTATGGCAGGCTCATAGTGGGACATCCAGCCCCGGTCATTTCAAGATTGAATTGCTGTCTTTTACTGCCCCATTAATGGTCCCTCAGCCCATCAGTGACTCATAAATTACATTGTCTGCAGGGTAAACCTCAGTGTAACCCAGCCACACCCTCAAACAGTGCTAAGTGTAGCAATATCTTTTCTCTGATTCCACTTTTGAGAAGTTATCTCAAGGATGCTACCATTCACAGCTGTCCCTAGAGTGGTTTACACTAACTCCCCATTTCCCCTGATAAGGTTCATCCAGAAGCCAAATGTCACAAGCCAAGTCTGCTTGATAAGTCTCATGCTGGATTTGATGCTTTCCATGTCATTATTTATCACAAATGGGTCTTGGATCAACCTCAGATTGGAGCCAGCAACTGAAATGACAGATCCAGAGCTCAAGCTCCTCCCCTTCCCATAATCGCTAGCTAACCTATAACCCTTGCCGCTATTTCACTCAGATGTGCATCCTGCAGCTCAGGATAGCCTCGGTCAGATAAGTGAATTTTTTTCCTCTTTTCTGTGGGGTTTTCATCCTTTTGATAGTCTTTTTTAACCTGTCTTCTGTTAGTCTTAGTCTAGTCACGTTTTCTCCCCTCCCAGTAGCCTTTTAATCTCTTTTTTTAAGCTCTCTCTCATGGGTTCCTGCCTTTTTTTTCCTCGGGTCCTTTGGGTAGTTTCTTAGCTCCCTTTGCTACCCCTTTTAGCAGGTAGTTTCTTTCTCTACCCCGTCCCCTTCAGTGTAGAGTGCAGGTGTTAGGTTTTTGTGTGAGTGTGAGAGTGTGATATCTGAAAAGCCTTCTGGCTTTAAAAGTTGCTCTTCGTGTGGTCGGAAATTGCCCCACTCTGACTCGCATGAGGAGTGTGTTTATTGTCTTGGAGAGCCTCACGTGGAGGATGAATGCGATATTTGTACCAGATTCAACCCCAGGGCTCTCCTGGGATGCAGGAACAAGCTCCTGCTTAAGGAGCTTGCCAAAGGGGGTCCTCTGGTCTCCAGTTCTCCTTCTAAGCCTCCCTCCAATCCCAAAAGGAAGTCTTCCTCCTCTAGGGATTCATCCTCCAAAAAGCTGAGTCTCTCAGATCACAATTCCCTGGATCTAAGCCCAGCCTCTTTGGCTTCGGATCTGGGCTCTTCTGCCCTAAGAGTTTCAGCTCCTTCTATTGGATGTGAGATCTTGGAGGCCCTTGGATCCTACTCAACACAGGCCATCTTCAGATCCAACCCTCCCATCGGATCCATCTATGACACCAACAGCTCCTTCGGAACCACCCAAGTCTTTGGATCCAATGATTTTATCTGATCCAATCATTATTGATGTTTCTCCCTGTTGGGCCAGGAGCTCAGATCCTGGGCGCACAAGTCGATCTCCCTCCCTGAAACCACAGGCCTTCAGCTAGGTCGGGAAATTCCTCTGTTTCTTAAAAATCCTCCAGAAGTTTGCTCCCCTCAGACATGGATAGGATGATGATGAGGTTTCTCAAGGCCCAAATCAAGTTGGGCTTGTTATCATCCCCTGCTCAGTTGCCAAGGGGAGCCTCTCCATCTGTGGGACTTCACTCTCCTCATCTGACCCATCTGGGCTTGGACACTCAGGATTAGAGCATTCCCTGTGAGAGGCTGATGGTGTCTGGCATATCTTCCCTTCCCACACTATCAGGATCCCTGGTGGCTCTGTTCCATTGCCTTTGGAATGGGCTGCACCTCGCCTCAGCAAGGGTGGTGCTGGTTCCCAGGGGTAGGGTCAGGCTCAGAGTTTTTAGACCATTCCCTCTCTCTGGGGGCCTCTGCCCTGGAGATCTTGGGGCTGATATCATCTGGAGATGTTGGTGCTGTGTCAGGGTCTCCCCTTCCTTCTTGAGCAGCTGCAGCCATGGGGAGGAGGGGAGGGCTTTTTGCAGTCCATCAGCCTTTCAGGCAGTAGAGAGGACCTTCTATGGCTGGGCAGCCACCTCTCATTTGGCTCTAAGTCCTCCCCAGCCCCCTCTTGATGTTGGTTGGTGAGACCTCATCATCCTTCTAGGGTCAACCCTCCTGTTAGTGCCTTAAGTTGGGCATGGGCATTATCCTCCTTGGGGTCCCTACCTCTTCTGAGTCCTCCCCAGATCCTACCATGGAGGAGCCTCCTTGGAAGAGGACATGAAAGAGGAAGCACTTGGACTCCCCTAGAGAGTCCATCATTGAGGACATGGATTTTGAGGAAAGAGACTTGTCCACCGGACTTCCGTCTGAGGAAGTGTTCTTTAGGGACATCCTCAAGCAAAGAGGCAGTTGATCTTCCCCCACCCCATCTTCAGAGGAATCCATGTTTTTGAAGGCCTTTGTGATGGGCCCATCTTCTACCTGGGTGTTTCCCTTGGCCAATGAGCTCATCCAGCTCATCACCAACAGGGCATTGAAGGAGTCAGACGCAGTGGAACCAGTCCCTAAAAAGGCTGACAAGTTTCTAAGTCCCTGCAAGGATAAGATCTTTTGGAGTAAGGGTGTTGCCGTTGATGCCATTGGTGTGGCCACAGCTACTAAAAAGGAACTTGCTGAACAGAGCTCCATGGTTCATCCCTCGAACAGGGAGTATCGGGCAATGGAACATTTTGGGACGAGATTGTTTATCTCAGTTACATTCGCACTGAGAGAAACCAGTTACATGGCATACTTCACCCGGCTGCAAAGGGCTTTGGTATTGGAGCGCGCCACTTCCCCTTCCAAGTTGCTGCCTCCACAGAGTCTTAAACTGGTCTCACTGAAGCTGTCCACTCTACCTTCCCTGGCTAATGCTTCGATGAGGTTAATCTCTAGTTCAGTGGAGGCCACCTCTTGATCGGTGTGTATGAGCATTGCCATTAGGCAGCACACCTAACTTCACCTTTGCGGGTTTGTTGAATCCTTTAAGGCATCCTTCACTAATGCCCCTTTCCACGGGTCAACCTGGCATGGTCCCTCCATCAAAGAGACTTTGACTTGCAGCGAGCAAGAATGAAAGACTGTCTGCAGTGGGGATCAAATCTGTTACACCCTAACCATCCTTTCCCAAAAATCAGAGGTGTAGTAAGAAACTTTGATTCCATAGGTCTCAGTCTTCCTTCCAGGATGCTCCTCAGGAGTCCTCTTCTTCTGTCCAGGGTAGGGGATTTGAAGCTAGACGCCACCCAAGAGACAGAGGGTATCTGCAGAACCATGGGTCCTGGGAACCCTTCTTGGCGAAGCCTCCTCAGCACTCCTGAAGTGCTGCCCGGCTGTCCTGCCCTAGAGGCAATCAGGGGACTTCTCTCCCTCCACCCACTAGCCTGGACAAGTAGCACCTCAGATCAGTGTGTGTTAAAGATCATTTCCAATGGTTATTTCATACTCTTTCTTTTTCAGCTCCAATCCAGTCCAAAGTTCTCTCCCAGATGTTCCACCCTGCCAAAGGGAGTTGGCACATCTCGAGGTCCAAGACCTTCTTCAAAAAAGAGTCATCCAAGAGGTCCCAACAGGACCACGAGGGTCCAGAACTTACTCTTGCTTCTTGTTGATGCCCAAGAAGACCGGGGACCTGTGTCCTATCATGGACCTCAGAGAACAGAACCTGTCAATCAAGAAGTCCAAGTTCTGGATGGTCACTGTTCAGTCCATTCTGCTTCTTCTGTGCAAGGACAACTGGATGTTCTTGGTGGATCTCAAGGATGCCTACTATCATATCAAAATTGACAGATGTTCCAGGAGATACCTGTGCTTTCATCTAGGGGCCAAACACTATCAGTTCAGAGCCCTGCCCTTTGGACTCACCACAACCCCCCAGGTGTTTACCAAATGCATGGCAGAGGTGGCAGGTCATGTCCGGCTACAAGGTTTGCAGGTCTTCTCATACCTGGAAGATTGGCTCCTTATGGCCCCCATGAGACATCAACTCTCTATGGCCACCTATTATACCCTCAATCTCTTTCATAACCTAGGCATCATGGTCAACCTGCCCAAATCCCATATTTCCCTGTGTCAGAACCTAGAGTTTAATGAGGTCCTTCTAGGCATGGTGTCAGAGAATGCAACACTTCCCCTATGCAGAGTTCAAACCATTCGGTAGGTCCATCAGTTGCTGGATTTAGATTGTCCCACGGCCCACTTGATCTTGCAGGTGCTAGGCTTGATGGCAGTGTCTATCCAGTTAGTGCCTCTCGCCAGACATCACATGCAGGTTCTGCAGTGGACCATGGCAGTGCAGTGGTCAGCTCAGTTTCACTCCATGTCCATGACCATCAGGATCTCTCAGGTGTGTAGATGTCACCTTGCTTGGTGGCTCTAAAGTCAGAATCTCATGCTAGGCAGACCCTTCTATCTTCACCAACCCAAGGTCATGGTGACCATGGATGCCTCCCTGTTGGGGGGGGGGCTTTTTCGGGAAAGGACGGTTCAAGGTACATGGTCCTCCATAAAGATCAAATTGCACATAAATGTTATTGAGATGAGAGTAGTCCTTCAAGGAGTGTCTCCCTTTCAGGACTATACCAATTCAAACAGACAACATGGCGGTGGTCTAGTACATCAACAAGCAGGGGGGAACATGGTCTTATCCCCTGTGCAGAGAGGCCATGAGAGTGTAGGAATGGGTGATGTCTTCCAGAGACTGACTTCTTGCAATGCACATTCCCAGCAATTCCAACATGTTAGTTGACAAACTCAGCAGATCTATCCTGAGTCCTCACTTGTGGTCCCTGAATCCGTCAGTGGCACGTTGGATATTTGACCATTGGGGTCTTCCTTGCTGCGATCTTTTTGCCTCCCTAAACATCCACAAATGCAACAACTACTTTGTCCTGATCCCCCCAACAGGGGAGTCACCCAGGGACTCTCTAGTACGCGATTGGCCGCCGGGACTTATATACGCGTACCCCCGACTCCCCTCATTCCCAAAGTCTTACAGAAAGCCCATTGCCTGAACACTGCTCTCATCCTCATTGCCCTTTTTGGCCTTGTCAGGTGTGGTTCTCCCTCCTTTGGTCTCATCTGAAATATCTGCCCTGGATATTGGATCCTGCCCCAGATCTCATTTCCCTCCCTTGGGGGCTTCCTCTTCCCAATCTCCAGTCTCTTTCTCTAACCACATGATTCCTCCAGTTACAGTGATCCTTTCCCAGTCCAAGTTTCCCTCTCCAGTTAAGAGTGTTATCTTGGCCTTTCAAAAATCATCTACCAAGAAGGTGTATTCCAGCAAATGGAAGATATTCTATATTTGGGCTAAACAATGCAATCTATGTCCCCTTTCAGCCCCTATTCATGACATTTTGTTGTTCTTGGCCTCTGTTTTTCATCAAGGGGCTAGTTTCTCTATGATCAAACTCCAATTGGTGGCCATCTCTAACTTCCATTTGAACAAAAGTCCCATCTTTTCTTCCAGTTTGTGAAAGGCCTTCCTCAGAAGGGTCTTTCTTCTCAGGCCTCCTATCAAGGATTGCTCCCCATCATGGGATCTCACACTAGTGTTGCAGTTTTTGATTCAGAAGCCACTCGAGCCTGCAGCAACTTGAGCTCTTAAATTCCTATCCTGAAAGATGGCCTTCTTGGTGACTATTACTTTGGACAGGAGGGTCTCTGAGTTGCAGGCTCTCAGGATTAAGCCCCTTTTCATGGTGTTCCACAAGGATAGGGTGTCTCTCAGGACCAGTCCTTCATTCATCCCTAAAGTAGCCTTGGAGACTAATCTTAACCAACTTATTCAGCTTCCTGTGTTCTTCCTCAATTTTTCTAATAAAGGGGAGTATACATTGCATTGTCTGGACGTCCATAGACAGATACTTTTTTATCTTAAGAGAACTAAAGTCGGATCAGCTGTTTGTTTCCTTCTCTCAGGCCAGGAAAGGTCAAGCGGTTTCCAAGGTCTCTATTTCATGTTGGATCACCAGCTGTATTTCCTACATTTTTTAAAGCAGGCACCTGGATCTTTCTGGACCAGTTAAAGCTCACTGTAATTGGTTGTTAGCCACATGTTCTGCCTTCTTTGCAAAACTTTCTTTGGATGAGATTTGCACCACAGCTACTTGGTCTAATCCCCACACCTTTGTTACACATTATAAGTTGGATTTGGTATCCAGGAACAAGGCTTCGTTTGGTTCCTCTGTGCTCCCTGAGGCCTCCTAGGGTTCATAGTAGCTGGGAACTCTGATCCATCTATGATCAATAATGATACAGATAGCATCAGATAAAAAGTTATGTACTTAACATAACTTGGAATCTGTGCTATCCAGTGTCATTATTCATCACGTTCCTACCCTCCTTCCCCCTCCTTCTGGAGATTTGGTAATATACTGAGGGATGTCTCCCTTTAGGAGTTTTTCAGTTTTATAGGCAGTCTACATTGCCCAATTTTTCCAGCAAACTCAATCTGAGGGTTGTAGGTTAGCATGGGATTCTGGGAAGGGGAGGAGCTTGAGCTCTGGATCTGTCCTTTCAGTTGGTGGCTTAGATTCAAGGTCGGATCCAAGACCCATCTGTGATGAATAATGATACCAGATAACACAGATTCCAAGTTATAGTAAGTACATAACTCTTTTTTTATCATATGTGGTTTCCCCTACTTTATTCATACCTCCCTGTTATTGTACTCCACCAATACTCTTCTGACACACCCATCCGGCAACCCTTGTCCATATATTCATTTTCTCATACTCCTTGTTTGGCCTTTCCACTTCCTCTAACTGCTAGTAACCCCTCGTTTTCTTACTGAATTATACAGATCCTATTATTTTCACTATTTATAACATCTGTCTGCAAGCTTTACAAGGAAAATGGGCTCATGTCTTCATACCTCTCTGTAAGCATCAGACAATTACCAAAAATCCCTTTTTCACTTTCATATCTTCAGTTCTAAGCCACTATTCTTAAATGCTCAGTTGAGGACTTTGTTACTCTTCTGGCAAACTCGTCCATCTTACAGCACTTTCATACTTCTGTTCATGGATGGCCTGTTCTTCTTTGGCATCACTCAAGTATGCAAAGCCTTTCTCAAAGTTGCCTTTCCTACCATTCTTTATGGGATCCTGTTCCATGTTGGGATGTGTATTTCATGATGGAAATTCTTACATTACTTCTCTCTGATTGAGCCTCTTCTGCACTGTTAAAGTACCCGTCTAAGACTCTCTTCCAAATGGCAGTGATATTCTGTAGGAGAATTTCTGGGATTTAGTCTCTCCCAGTTGTTCCCCCACATCTGGTCTTTCACAAAAGCACAAACAAATAAATTTAAAAATAACCCTACATTCAGGCCCAAAAGGGCCACAGAGACAAATCTAAACCAGTCAGTTGTTTGGCCTGTCTTCTTTCCCAAGTATACTAATCAGGGAGGATATTTGTTCCATTACATGAATCTGCACTGGTAGTTTAGAATTTAGGTAAACAGGACCAAAACTGTGTATAAAGGCCTGATATTTAAATAATTTACTCAAGTGATGATTGTGAATAAAGTATATAGGCTTACACTGCCTAGATGGCTTTAGCAAATTCATCAGCCTTCTTTGCACACACATCCTTGGGAGACAGTTGTGCAGAAGCTACCTTTGCAAGACACTGTAAGCTGGAGGTGATGTTTAAGTCCAGCATTTTTGAGTTCTCTGTCCTACAGTTATGGAAACCCTCCTTTGAGGTATGAAAGTTATGTGCTTATAAAATGATAAATCTGTAAGGCATAGGTCCATTTTGAATTACTAGTCTATTATTAGCCTGGCAGTTGGCCTACAAAATTAAGGAATTGTTAATGAGCTGTTTCCTATGGTTCAGTGATGCAAGGTTTGAGTCCATTAGCCTCCATTGCCTAGATGTGTGACTCTCAGCAAATCACTTAACTATATACAGCTCCCAGGTTGAGTCTGAAAAAGGCCATGGAGATCAGTGCTCTACCCTGGAAAACAAATACACAGATAAATAAATTGTGTACTCTTCTACCACATCCCACCTTCAAATAACGGGTCTTAAATTTTCTTTCCTTCTCTCTTATTACTAATTGTTGTGGATTGTTAAGAGACTGGGCCCCATGGTGCATGATGGGAATGTGGGAGGGTGCCAATCATCCTACTACTATTGGCATTAGTCCTGTAATTGCAAAATATGGCGTTACCTCTTGAAGTTCTATTGAAAAAATAAATAGACATCTTTCTAATTTAATTTTCTAATTTATATTAAATTTAATTGGAGAGAAAGACTGTGTTACAATAGTCAATACAAATTGCAAACCACTAAACAGCTGATTGCACACATCACAAGCTCAACTCACCATGCGGCAGAAATTACAATTTTTTAATTTTTAAAAAATTGAAAAGTGATTGAAGCATTAAAATACATTTGGGGGTTTTGTTTCAGTTTAAAAATGTTTTGAAGATAAGTATACTGGTAGTTATTTGTAATGGCATCCACAGTAGTGTTGGTTTCTGCACAAAAATCATAACCACACCGTTGCTTCACAGCAGTCAGGGTGGTGGTGTGAACTATAAAGCCTAAGGCCTTGCAAAACTCACTGGTGTTACATCTACTATTAGTTCTTTGCTTCACACAGCTCTCATTTATTTATTTATTTATTTATTTATTTATTTTCATTTATTTATTGGTATTTGATTACTGGGAAAGTCCCCTTTTTCAGTGGAGGCCTGGGGAGAAAAGTTCCATTACGCAGACATCATGAACATTATTTGCATTGGTCCGTCATTTACAGTCAGTGTTATTCATGAGCAGCAGTTCCATTATCCAGACATCCCTGTCATCAGTTACATCATTTGCAAACAGTTGCATGCATTGTATATAATTATTTTTTTAATACAGGGCAGTATATGCAGTGTAACATTATCAGTATACACAGATCATCAGGTTTTATGTAAGAATATTTAAATACTTGTTCAAAATTAAGGACATGGGATAATAAGATAGAGTTAGACCAGCAAAAGAAAGGAAGGAGGGGAGGAGATGAGATGATACAGGAGGATGCAGTTGTGATAATAGTACATTAAGTTTTGTGCAGCAGAGAGTTATGGCACAAATTTATATAGCTATTTTATTACCGGTTTAACCAGGGTTAGTGCAGGTGCAGAGCCATTTATTTATCATTTGTTGCTTCGGTTGGCATTTAAAGTCTTTCAGGTTGTAGACTGATAAGTGGATCGGGATAGTATTTCAGCTATAACCAATGCAGTGTGAATACAGGGAGTATCCTGCATTGTTGTTAGGTTTAGTTATGGAGAGTAATAATTTGTCAGTGGAGTGCAAAGGTCTCTCAGTAGTGCAAGGTTGAATGATGGAGTGAAGAGATGGGAATTTTTTAGTGTTGTGCAGTAGTCTGAAGGTTAAATTAATTGCAAATGCAATAGAGAATTATTTAGTTTCAGGCAGTGATGTGATCAATGCTGTTGGTTGGTTGTGAATTTGGCTACTTTATTGTAGCATACTTCTAGTTTGGGTGATAGAGAGGAGTTCAGATTGGTTATGATAGGAGAGGCATATAATCCCATAGGGAGTAGAAAATAAGTGGTTATGTTTTGATTAGTAGAGTCCATAAGGTAGTGTATAAGGTAATAGAGGCAGCCTAGCTTTTAATGTGTCTTCTTTATGGCTTGCTGAAGGTAGAGATCAAATTTCAGGTGGTCGTCTATAATCACACCTAGTAGTTTAGTGTGGGACACCAGTTCTTTATTGGTCTTGTTGGATGACAATATATTAAATGCAGTTTTTTTGGGAGGAGCGAGAGAGTTGCAGGGTGAACAGTAGTAATTTAGGGGGTTTTTTGGATTAAGGAGGGGTTGTTAGTTGTTGAGCTAAGAGGAGAAGGACATCTGGGAGAGTATTTGGAGCATGGGCAGTATCCTAGCAGCACATACTAGAGTGGAGTCATTGGTGTATTGTACAGCCTGTTTGGCTGTTGTGTTTAGGTTGTTGATAAATAAGTTAAGTAATAGTGGTGTTAGGATAGAGCGCTGTGGGACTATCCGGATATAGGAAGTAAAGAGAAGAAATCAACTTGCCATTTCACTGCTTGGGTCATATTCGTGAGGTAACAAAGAAACTGGTTAATTCAGGAGGGAGTTTGATGATTGACTGTGGTGAATGCCTTAAATAGATCCAGAAACAGGGCTGAGGTTAGATAACCTGAATTTCTGTTGTGATTTAGTCTATATGTGAACCTTAGAACAGCATTGCTTGCATTGTAATTGGGTCTGAAACCATGCCGTGAGGTGGAGAAGACGTTATGAGAAGTAATATATGTTGTAAGTTGAGAGTGAGTACATCTTTCCAAGATTTTGGATAAAGGTGAAAGAATGGCACTTGGTCTGTAGTTTGTGAGATCAGCTGATGAGCTGCCTTTATATAAAGGTATTATATAGGATTTTTTCCATAAGCTGGGGACATATTTTTCTTGGATGAACAGTTTATTAGAGTCAAGGCAGGATATGTAAGGCTATCTTTCACAATACTGAGATATTCTGATGAAAGATGGTTAGGGGCAGTGGTTGTTGCCTTATGGGTGCACAGGTATTTTTTAATTGTAGATGCTGGCACTGGATTGAGTGTGACACTCTGTTGTGGGTTCAAGGATTAGAGTAGGACAGGTGTATTTGAAGTAATTTTGTTTTGTTGGAGAGGCTATTGTATTTATAAAATGTGAGTTAAACTGTAAAGCAATGCTTTGGGAGTTGTTGGTTGGGGATGGACTGGGTTATGTTGATTTTCAATGACTGAGCAATGTATTTATTGATTTCCAGAAGTTTTTTTTTTGGTTGCCTGATGGTGAATTTTGGGTGTTGCTGTGATGAACTTTTTTCTTCCTGTTTTATGTATTGTTTGCTATGGTTCCTTAGCTGTCTATGTTGTTGCAGGGATGCTTGAGACTTGGTTTTTAGCCATGGCTTCCAGGCTTTATCTCTAAGTTGCACGAATTGATTTGTTTTTTTAGTTAACCAAAGAGCTGGTTTGTTTTTCACTGTTTTGGTTTTTAATGGTGCTTACCCTGTCAGGATATTTAGAAATATTGTATTAAATGTGTCTGGTGCTTCATCGATGGGAAGTGTTTTAAGAGGAGCCCAGTTCATCTGAAGCATGCTGCAAGTAAAAGTTTCCTTGTTGAATTTATTTATGGCTCTGACTGTGTTATAATGATGAACCTTCTGGTGCTGCTTGGGGGATCTGATTATGTAGCTTAGCTAGTAGTCGCTTAGGCTACTGGTTAGAGTGCCATTTGCTGCAAAATTGTTTGGAGTAGATGTTAGAATCCAGTTTAGGGTGGATTCTTTATATATGGCCTTGTTAATTATAGCTTGAGTCTTGATCAATTGAGAAAAGCCATGTAGGTGAGTTGGGTTCTCTGCTGCTCTCTTTTTACCAGTCTATGTTAACATCTCCTAGCAAGATGGTTACCAGTCTTATGTCAGCCAAGATCCAGGAGAAGATCTCTTCCAGGATGGGAATGTTGTTACCGGGTGGTATGTACTGACCTATGATGGCCAAAGATTTGTGAGTATTCAGTATGAGGAGAGAGATGAGAAGTTTAGCATTATTGAAAGTGAGTATGGTATCATGGTGAGTGGAGAGATCTAAAACATTTCTGTAGAAAACAGCAACTCCACCTGCTTTTTTGTTAGTTCTAACTAGTTAGAGTATATTATAATCTGGTGGGAATATCTTTGTATCATTAGTAATTGACTTTCACTTGGTTTCTGTGGCTATGAAGAGATCAGGAGAGTAGTGGACTACACATGCATGAACTTCTGCAATTTTTTTTTACAAACTTCTTAGGTTACTATATAGTATTTTAAGTCCTAGGTCATTTGAGAGGTAGCCTGTTACTGTTTGGGGGAGTGTGGGGGCTGGTTTTATGGGTCTGAAGTTAGATGAATGGGTCTAGGATTGGCATGTATATTCTCTCTCAGTATTATTGTCCAGTTAACAATTTTGCTTTTGAAGAAGAACTTATATTTAAGCTTGAGTTTATGCATGAGTTTCGATAATGGTGGGGCATGTGTTGCTTGTATTTCAGTGTGTTAATGTAATTAATGTTAAGGAGGCTGGAGATATTAGAGAAGTGCACTGCAGTATTCTGGTATAACTATGGTGTGGTAGATGTAAGTAAGCAACACTGAGAGAAAGAGAATTGTGATAGCTGGTTGAGAATGTGATTGTAGTAAGAAATGCTAGTGACAGAAGATAAAATAGTGACATATTTGGGATTTAGAAGGATGATTGGATGGGTGACAGTGCATAGTGGGAGGAGTGTGGGACATGCAGTTATATATAGTAGACATCAGTGGAGGGAGTAAAGTAGAGTAAGATGATAGGTAGGATTACTAGGTAGTTACAGCGATTGATACAACAGATAGGTAGGTATAGGGATTGACAGGCAAGGGTAGATAAATATTGATGATGAATTTATATAGTGAGGAATCTGTTGACAGTGTAGAGTAGGTATAGTAAGGAAGGTTAGTAAGAAGAAGGTACTCATTTAATTATGTATGGCTGTAGAGAGAGATTGAGGGTAGAGGTGTAAAAGCAGTGTGGAGAGAGATGAGGGAAGATAAGAGGTACAGAGGAAGAGATGAAAGATAAATACTAATCTGGTTGTAGTACATGAGACAAGACAGCAGAGATGAAAGGAATAGGGAGTTTTCTCAGGACAAATTAGAATTACAATTGAGGAAGGCTCTGAGTAGGAGAGTATAGAGGGTAAAGTGGTATGGGAGGGAAAATAGCAGTTGGAAACGGTGCTAAATGTTTGATGGAAGTAAGTAAGGGAAGAATAGAAGCAGGAGTGTTTATTTGATAGTAGTAAAGTTGTTTGGGAAGACATAGGAAATGGGTTCTCAACAGATATGTGTGTGTGGGAAGTATAATGATAGAGTAAGGTGGGATGGGTGGGAATTGTGTGTAGGGTAGGGGAGCAAATTCAACTAAGGTGTAGTGGGATTCCCACCCTTAGACCACCACAGTGAGTCAGAGCAAGAGAATAAAGTCTATTGGAATAGAAAGAAGGTAAGAAAGTTTAGGAATGTATGGTCAAAATAGATTTAGCAGGAGGTATACTGATAGAGTACTACAGGAATATACTTTATAGAGCTGTATAGTAAATTATCAAAATACAGAACTACAAATTTTAAATACATTATAAAACTATCACTTAGTAAACATTCATTAAATTTACCAGCATGTCAAATGAATGTGTATACCAAAGCATTAGCAACTGCAATTATATACATACTTGTTAAAGGGTACAGGCTCAGTATACATGAACTTATCTGAGCAGAATAAATTCATATATAAATACAACAGACTGCCAAGTATTTTCATTGTTCCACACACAGTTATGTAACAAATAGAGAAGTAATAACCAATGACACAGATCTACCCTGGGAAGGAAGATGGTGACTGATCGCACATGGAGGCCAAAGTGAGGGGAGATTTAGCAGTACATTCTACTCCATTGGCCTTCCCACCTTCAGGTCAATTATTACAGACATCAATCAGTTTATAGCCAGTACAGAGAAATTAGTAAGGAGGCACAACGTAGAACAGGTTTTCTTTCATGTACTGAAAGCAAATGCCAAGAAGCTAGGGAGATAAAGTTACTGGCATATACAGTATAATCTATTGGTCAACAGACAGGACACTGGCCAGCTTAGTAAGTGGTCCTTAGACTACAATGACTATTTTTTTGGGAGGAATGTCACAGCTGCCTTACAGCATAGGGCAGGCAAGTCTTCATGCTAATACTGTTATTGTGCATTCTAAACAAGTTTATCAGTGAAAACTTTTTTGAAAGTTATGCCTTGTAGCAGACCTGCTATTTCTCAATCAGAGACGAATGTAGTGACCACATGCTATTGCACAATGACATTATTCTCAGTAGAAACTTTCACAGAAGTGTGGCTTGTGGCCATACCTCTCAACTGTCCAGATTTTTGGTTCATATTTTTTGGTCTGTTCCTCATAAAATGTGTGGCTTTCTGCCAAATCACTGGGATGATCTGAGGACTGAAGTCAGTAAATAATGACATACATTTGAGTTTCAGACTTCAAATCATGCAGAAAATGTATGTTAAAACAAACCCTGTTACTCTAGCAGCTTTCTAAGTTTATAAGAGCAATATTTAAAATATGTCACTATTTGTGGGCCTTTATTCCCCCATTTTGTAATGCTTTGTCCAGATTTCTTATACTAAGAGGTTGAGAGTTGTGCTTGTGGCAGAGTCCTGCTATTTCAGGGTTAGAGACTGATGTAGTTATCACAGGTGATTGCACAATGACATTCTCAGTGAAAATTTTCTCAGAGGTGTGCCTTGTGCCAGAGCTCCTGCTATTTCAAGGTTAGAGACTGAATACATGATCCCATGCTATTGCATGATGACAGTAATATCAGTGAAAACTTTCACAGAAGAGTGCCTTGTGGCAGAGTTCCTGCTATTTCAGGATCAGGGGCTGATGTAGTTACCAAAGATATTGCACAATTACATTATTCTCAGTGAAAACTTTCACAGAGGTGTGCTTTTTGGCAGCGCTCCTGCTATTTCAGGTTAGAGACTGATGTAGTGACCACAGGCTCTGCCCTGGGAAGGAAGGTGTGACTGAGTGAATGTGGAGACCAAAGTCTCCAAATTCTTACATATAAAATTCCAGTAGTAGCACATGCATATACTTTTACAGTAATATTAACTTGTCACTCTTAGTTCTTACCTATACAACTGTAACAGCATCAGCTGTATGCCTCTCATGTCATTACATAGTGACTTAAGTAATTGCCTACTGTTACATACTGATTTACCCATACACTTATACTGGTATCAGACTTGAGCCTCACATCACTGTTGAACACACAGACCTGTACTTCCAGTTGTCCTCACACACATAAACTGATGCCACACTTACACAAAAGACTGCAGTGGTATTAGCTGAGTGCCTCACTCCAACATACACTGTTACATTGGTATTAAACCTGTGCCCCTCAACTGTCAAAATCAGGTCTAATAGGACTGACTTTGTGCCTCATAATAGTCCCACTTATATAGTTACATTGGTTACCCTGTGCCCTAGGTCATTTGCAAATATTCTCAAGTAGTACAGTTTTCTTGCTGCATGTGACTCTTACAAATGTCCTTGTCATATATAGATTCTGCATAATTGCCTGTTCATAATTGCCACACACCACTGTTATGCATACTGTTCTGTTGGCATCAGTCTTGTGTTTTGCACCAGTTCTACTCACAGAACTGTAATAGCAGTAATGCTGCACCTTAGTTCGGTCTTATCCTGAAATCATGCTGAATACCATCCCCGTGGCTTAGGCCTGACAGTATCAGTGATGGATTCAGATTCACATTTATTTTTTTTTCAGAAAGCAATTACTCTTACTGCAGGAGCTGTGCTACTGGCCAAAGTAGTGATTCTTCCTTGCCCAAAGTTCAGACACTGATTCCTCATGCCGATTCACAGAAGTACTGGGATATACCCATTGGCTTCCTGTTCACAGTACAACTCAAATGCAACTTTGATTTTCTTACAGGCAGTAAGTCCTCCAAAGACATATTGCCTTGCACTAATCAGATGACACATCTTTATGTAATATTAAGTTTAGGCCCGAGGGCCTACATAAGCCTAGCCAACATGTTTCCCTGGCTTACGCCACCCAAGAAAGTTATTTTCCTGTGCCACTGTCGAGCAGAGACACTGAAGTGATACCCAGGGTGTATTTCCTATTTCCCATCCACTCATCAAGATATTTCTTGAAGAGTGCTAATGAAGAACTTTGCTTGACATAGATGGGTAGCTTGTTTCAGAGTATGGGAAGTCTCTGGGACAGGAATCTATCCCTCCAGCATGTCCTGTTTATTGTGGAGACAAGGTTTAGGTCCCTAGAATGTGTAGCTCGGAGGGATTGGGATTTCTTTAGGTGTAGTATGTCCAACAGCTCTGGGTTTGATATAGCTTTATATATTAGGCAGAGATCACCTTGGAGTAGGTGATATGCTACAGAGTAAAGCTGAAGTTTTTTAAGACGGTCAGTGTAGGGCATCTGTTTGAGTCAAGTAATCCTCTTTGTGAGGTACTTCTGTGGCCTTTCCAGATGCTGCAGATGTCTTGTGAGGTACATTCCAAAAGGGGCGTTGTACTCTATAATGGGTCTAATGAGTGTCGAGTAGAGGGGAACAATGACCTCTTTTTTCCTGGATGAGAACCCTTTTATGATGAGGTGTGCCTCATAGACGGACTTCCTGACTACTGTGGTGATGTGACTATCAAAGGACAGACTACTGTCCACCTGAGTCCCAAGGTCTTTTATCACACATTTGGTGTTAAGTACACTGCTGTCTATGTAGTAGTTCATGGGTACAGAGTTTTTACCAAAGGGGATGACAGTGCACTTTTTGGCATTGAGCTTGAGGCCATGGCTCTGACACCAGGCATCTGTCTCAGCGAGGCCCTTCTGTAGGATTTCCACATCATTTGGGGACTTGACTATGGCTCCTAGTTTGCAGTCATCTGCAAACTTCGTTAGCCAGAGACCTTCTGTGTTAGCCTGTACTTCAGAGAAGTAGATACCAAACAGGAGAGGTCCCAGAACTGAACCCTGTGGTACTTCACTTGTCACTGGTTTGAGGTCAGATTTGGAGTGTGCAAATTTTACAGTGTGGGTTCTGTCAGTGAGCCAGTTGGCAACCCATCTTGTGACATAGGGATTTATACCTAGTTTAGTGAGTTTAGCTATAATTCCAGTATGGGGGATGGTGTCAAAAGCCTTGGAGAGGTCAAGATAGACTGTGTAAACCACCTTACCCTCATCTACGGCTTTGGTGCCTGCCTCAAAGAAGTCAATCAGGTTCAGGAGGCATGATCTGCCTTTCACAAACCTGAACTGGGTGGGATCCAGAGTTTAGAGGTTACCAATGTCTTTGTTTATGAGTTCCATGATGATACGTGCCATGGCCTTGCAGACCAGGCTCGTCAGGCTAATAGGGCAATAGTTCCCGGGATCAGTGGTGGCTCCCCCTTTGTGGAGCGGGATAACTGTTGCTGCACACCATTCTGTGGGCACAAAGCCTGATGTGAGGCTATGATTGAACATGGTGCTTAGGTGGGGAGCCATTCGTTCTGAAGTTCGTGTAAAATGCAGCCTGGGATGTTGTCCAGTCCCATCAATGCTGTGTTTTTGGCTTTAGAGAGTGCAGCTTTTACCTGTGTAGTTGTGATTACAGGGACTCTGCATTCTTCCTGTATAGATATGGGCCCTTTAGGGGGTGAGGGGGGTAAAGTTAGCACTGAACCTATCTGCCAGGATGTTGGCAGTATCAGCTGGTTCTGTAATTTTCGTGCCGTTGCACTGTAACTCAGAGCAGATCTGGGTATTGCCATTGAGATTCTTGACATAGCTATAGAATGCTTTGTGGTTGTCCTTAGAATCAGTGGAGATTTGGTTTTTGTAGCTAGCTTTGGAGGATCTTATAAGGGATCTCAGCTTATTACTGAGGCTGACCAGGGAGCTCCTCCACTCATGGGATTTTACTCTCTTTTGCAACAATTTCTTCCTTCTTTTTATTTATTTTTATTTATTTCGCATTTGTTAACCGGGTTGGCCCAGCTGGGTAAGAATTTACCCTTTTTCAGTGGAGACCCGAGGGGAAAAGCCCCAAACAGACATACAAATACATACAAATAAAGACAAATTAACAATATTAAAGAGCAAAACAATCTTATGGATACAATGGATAAGAAGAACGTAATGTATTCAATGGAATAGTACACAGCTATATATACAAAAAGTGTAGTAATAGGTTGTAACAGGAGAAACAACATGACAGGGGACCACCAGACTGACTTCCTTTTTTTGGAGGATAGCGTCTTGGTTCTGTTTGGGATAGCACGATCCATGCACTCGTGTAAGTGCTTATAGAGTGCATTTGTGTAGGATTCAGCAGTCATAACTGTATTGCCCATCTGCATGGGTGTCATGAAGTTCACCACTTCTGTCTTAAGAAGCATGAAGTTAGCTTTGGATACATTTTTTACCATTGTTTCCTTAATGGGGGTGGGGGTGGGGGCAGGATATGGATATCAAGGGTGATTAGCTTATGGTCAGATCGGACCAAGGAGGAGTTGACTTCAGGTGTGGAACATCAGTCACTCATGTTGGTAATGACTAGGTCTAGGATATTGTTGCCCCTGGTGGGGGTGTGGATAAGTTGATCCAGGGCATTGGAGTTTATGAATTCCAGAAAGCGATGGGTGAAGGAATTGGTACACAAGTAGTTTTCCCAGTTAATGGTGGGGTAGTTGAAATCGCCTATTATTAGGGTGTTTGGTTGAACCCTAATATTTTCCAGTACATCAAGAAAAGAGGAGTGGGAATACTGGGGCATGGTGGGGGATCTGTAGCAAGCTATAATTTGGATTGCAGTTTTGCCCAGAGTTAGTTGCATTTGGATAACCTCGGATGCATTATGCTGAGCAACTAGCCTGGAGGTGTGGATATCCTTAATGAATATGGACACACCTCTGCCTTTGGTGTTATGTTCCAGGTTACATGGCCAAAAAGTGTGATATGTGTTATAGCCTGGTAGTGCAATGGTACTCTCTGGAGCCTTGAACCAGGTCTCAGTCACTGCACAGATATCGATGTTCTCCATTTTAAGGAGTGCCTTGAGTGAGTGCATTTTGAGATTTAGACTTCTAGCATTGAGTAACATTACCCTCAATTTTTCCTTGCCTATTCCTGTTACGGTGGTGAATTTGTCATTTGAACCTTGCCTAAAAAAGGCACTATAGGGGTGGCAAGAGCCTTAGCCAGTATCTGGAATCCCAGGGGTGATACGTGCAGACCATCTCTGGCAAAGCATTGTGGTCTGTCAACCATGTCATCCCAAGCAGACAGATACTGGATCCCCTTAGAATGACACCAGAAACTTAGCCAATTGTTGAAGTCAATCATTTTGTCCTTGTACTGCGGTATCATTCTGGGCGATGGCAGAATACTACTCAGGGCTAGGGTCATACCTGCCTGGGCTACAAGATCGGAGAGCTCTTCCATGTCTCTTTTCATGTAGTCCAGGGAGGTATGTCTCAGGTTGTTCACACCAACATGGACAATAACAGAGGCATATTTGTACTTGTTATGGAGTGACCTGAGTGCGTGGGTTATGTAGCGGATCCTGGCACCCAACAGGCAGCTGACAGTAACCTTCTCCTTATTTAGCCTGGTGAGTGGGACATTAGTGTGCCTGACTATAGAGTCACCTATGACTAGTGTGTTGGATACGTTGTTTTGCCTTATTGGCTGTGGTTGAGTGGCACACCGAGTCTGTGGGCTATGTGTCATTTGGGTTGTGTTTGGGGGTGGAAGTTGCTTGTGTTTCTGCTTTGGTGGTCTCTGTTGCTTGGGCAGATTATTATTGAGAGCCTCCGCAAATGTTTTTGTGTTTCTATGTGTGGATTTTTGTGGTTTAGATTTAGTGAGACTATGTGATAAATTTGGTGTGGTGCAAGTGTTTACCTTCTCCTCTTGAATGTCAAGTTCAGTCTTGGTTGGAGAGAGCTTTACCTCCAGTTTGGCTAGATAAGTGCATCCCTCACAGGTTGTAGTGTTGGGTGGTAGGAGGAGAGGGTTGTCTCTGTACATGAGGCAATTTCTACATTGCCCCAAGATGCCCAGATTCATCAGATAGACAGGAGAGAACACTGGGAGCTGACCTTTGGACATGCCTGAATAAAAAACTATTTTCCTCTAGATAAGTGAGGAAAGTGAGTACAAGAGCTGTTTTTCTCTAAGCAAGTGAGGAAAGTAAGTGCAAAACTGTTTTTGTCTAGGTAATGAGGACGGTTGCGTGCTATAGTAATTAGTAGCTTATTTAAGTTCTGAACAAGTGCTAAAACTAAGAATCTGTATTTGCACTAGACTAATTACAGGAAAGAAACAAATGCAAATGCGGGTTTTCAAATCATAAAGTTGAGAGAGATGGAAAAGATTGCCCAGACAGCCAATAACTACAATTTCTGGGCCAGAACCACTCCTTGTGTGGTAGACATGGCATTGGTTTAAATGGCATTCTGTCATAGTGTCACACGGTCAATGCATTTACATCTTCAGTGTTATTTTATAGAATGTTTGCTCATGCTGCTGCTGCTGCTATTCAGTATATATTTGTTCTTGTTGTATGCTGTAAGGCACAAGGGCAAAGGTCATGTACCTTAAACCACCTTGACTTGTATGAGCTAAGTGGCATTTTATTGGAAAAGGAGGCTAATAGTGCTTCACCTTCCCCTTAATGCTTCAAAATTATTTAATGAAAGTGTCATATGTCAATACCTTCATTTTTACATGATCAGGGAAATGTAATGTACAATGCCACATACAGACATGTGGGTCTGTGTGTGTGTGTATGCCTGTGCGCTTTCATGGGTGGTGGTGTAAACCTAAGGTTATGGTTCAGCTGTAGCATCAACACGGACCTGGTGGGAGATGGTTGCTGCTGTGGGAGAGGAATAGAAATTACAGATATTTATAGCAACTGGGAAGAAACATGAATATGTGAGCTTTAATGTTTAATGTCTCTCAATTCTAATAGTTCAAATGAATATTGTGGGACAAAAGAATATTTCTGATGCCTCTCCCATATGTGTGTGTTTATTTCCATGTTTTTCCTGCCTAAAAAATATCAATCCTAAATGGACACATTTCAGCTATGATTCAAGCCAACGGCTGTCAGTAAATTTCTATGTAGAAATGAATCAATCAATCTATTGATCTATTTATATATATTTTATATATAGCTGTGCATTGTATTACGGCATTAGCTTGTTTGGTTCATTCATTTGCTCATTTGGGGATCCGAACAAAAGGCACTCATGTTGAAGTCTTTCAGAGAATCAAATAACTAAGCTGCCTTTGTAACAAAGTAGTCTTGCTTCTGAGTTACTTTCACTCAGCTAAAAACAGAATCATAAATGATACCAAAAAATAGTTACTCTGTCAGCAGCAGCTTACTTTTTCAAGCAGCTCAGCAATTTTGTTTTTTCAGTCTCTCAAACGCTGATAAATACAACTTGTTTTCATTCAAAACAGAGCACCTTTGGGCCAAGGGAATGAACCGCTTTTATTGTTCACAACAAAAATCTTCCTTTGCTTCAGTTCTCTCTGAGTTCACAAGACTCAACAAAAACCTTATATTCCATACAAGAATTCACACTCTTTTCAAGGCATCCACTAATGAACTACTGCTCTGTTCAAGCAGTCATTTTTTTATGCATTTTAGGCAAGGCAAATTGTGGCAGGTGATACCAATTAGCTCTAAGGTGGAAGCTTCACTCCATTAAACTGTTGCAAGCCAGATCCAACACATTCTTCTTAATGTCTTGGTCACTACATGCTATAAACCTCTCCACAGCTCAGAACCTAGGCATAAAAAGGGTTTACTATCATAATACGGAACAGCACTTAAGCAAAATCATGATGGTCGAATGAATGTGTGTTTTCCAGTTTTCATAATGCTGATCTGGAAATGTTCGAATCCACATTAGCGAATGGTAGTGTGCATTCACGAATATAGGATTGACATTTTGATAATGGATCGCACTACAGTTGGGATAAGGAGATTTACCCTTTTCCTCTCTGTAGTGCAATCTTGGAGTCGGAATATATAATATGCAGGGGGTGTGGGTGGTGCAGAAGGGTTTGTCCCCCTGCAAATACATTACCGGTAACATGGACTTTTGACATTGGAACTTCTGGTGTTCGAATGTTGGTTCAATGGTTACCATTTCCAACATTTTGGTAATTCTGTATTATTACAAAATATGGAAAACAGATTTGATCAAAATGTGGAAAAATGTTTTGATTTTCCACATTTTGATAATAAACCAAGAAAAAGACAGTGGAAGTTAGGACACAGAGAGGGAGAGCACATCAGTATTAGCATGAGTGAGCCCAGGCATTGGACAACCACATAAGCAAAGGGCTGCAATGTCAAAATCTTTGGGTAATTTGTGGGTTCCTATCTTATTGCTGGCTGAGCTATTACAAAAAAATCTTAGTCTGTAATGAGTTTGTAGGTCCAGCCAATGAGGATGTCATAGAATTCCTTTGGTTCTCCTAAAGGGAATTTGGATCACTGCTAATGCTGCTTGGGGAAGTGTTTCAAAACTGGCTTTACATTTTTGTGACTTGTCCTAAAGTATGTGGGAAGGGCCTTTCAAGTGTGTGGGAGGGGAAGATGATGTTATTTTTATTATGACTGTTAAGCTTTTTAGAGTTCTATTACTGTCTTCCATTCCCATTTCACAGGCCAAATTATTTTTGAAGGTGCTAAATGTGACCAAGAAGTGTGTCACTCAGGCATGGAAAAATGAGGTACCAACAAGTGGAGCTGAATGGCAGACATTAACTAGGAAGTATCTCATTAACTTTGCTAACAAAGACTTTCAAGAAAGGATTATTTCTGTAGGTAGTGGGAATCTGGACCAAACTAAGTATGTGTTGAAACTTTACACCTCATATAACCTTACTAGGACATGAGCCACTGCACATTCTCTTTAGAGGAATTTTGAAGGACAGTACTGACTGATTTATGAGCACCAGTACATATCTTTGTTTATTATGTATATGAAACCATATGCATGCCTGGGGCTGCTCTTTGTTTCTGTATTGCAAGTTTCCCTTTTTGATACTGTGCATACAAATCTTTATATAATAAAGGTAGGAGGCAAGGGCATGCATTCAAGACCCACACATTGGCCAAATGTTCCCTTTCAGTCACAAAGTAATGCTCTGCTGGATTGGAAAATGTCTAACTCAGACACGTCACTGGATATTTCTCATCTCCGACCCGTTATTTCAGTATGGACTCATATGTATGTCTGTTTGGGGATTTTCCCCTCGGGTCTCCACTGAAAAAGGGTAATTTCTTACCCAGCTGGACCAACCCGGTTAACAAATGCAAATAAATAAATAAATATGGCTCCTTGTTAAAAGTGCAACACCATAACTGTGAGTCCTGCAAAGATGAAGTGTGGTTGCCAAGGAAATGTGGTAAATCTCAAAACCCATTGCAATTAAGTATAAACCAACTCTGAGGGAAAAGCTCTGACATAACACAGCCTGAGATGTAGAACATATCTATGTTATGTGCATATTCAGTGTCACTGTTGTTGGAATTTTGAAAGTAACCACCCCCTATCCCATTATTTGAGTTATTGATCTGGACCAGAGGCTCCTGCCCAAAATTAGCTGTGACCAAAACTGGTTGCGCACAAAGGGCCTCTTTCAATAAAAGAAACTCTGTCTCCTCAGTTTACTTCATACAATTAAGGCACTGGACTCAAGTCTATTGTCTTACAGGGGACAGCAAGTGTGGCAAAATAGAGCATAAACTACTGTTAAGAACAGGACAATCCCACTAAGGACCATGCTCAGGTCTCATTCATCGCCTGTGGCTAGCCTTAAATGGCCTCCATTTCATCCACTGTGGTTTAAAATGGCTCATACCCACAATTCATCTGAGATGCTAGGCCTGTTTTAACAAATAGTACACTTGGCTGGGTTGGCCATCAGCACAGTTTGCCTAAGAGAATCAAGTATAGGTACAGAGCTGCATAATGGCCATAGGAGCTTGTCAATCAGCTGGTGGAATGTTGCAGGGGCCACATGCAAACCAGCTGGAAATGCTGAATACTGGAAAATCCCAGAAATCATGGAAAACATTATTTTCTCATTGTCTTCTCTACGAGAAGTACCTGCCAATTTCCTTTTATTTAATCCAAGATCATGTGGCTCCTAGCAAGAGCCATAAACTATATGTACTTATACTTTTAGCTGTGCTTGTTAAATTTACTTTAATGTTTTTTTGTTTTGTTTTGTTTTTTCAAACTATACATACCTGTTTGCTTGCCTTACAGCCTGTGTCATTGCTGGAAAGTGTCTGCTGACTTGCCTATTTGCCAGTTAACAAAGTGAAATAAATAGACCCCCCCCCCCCGTATCAACCTGATTATACGTGGTAAGGTTTAGGTATTAAACTGGGAAATTAAGAGTTCTGCTGCTTTAAATTATTATAAAGACATAGTGGTCTGTCGGCCTCTGACATCAGCAAAATGGGCTATACTATATACAGTGGTACTCTGATTAGGTCCTCATTAGGGTCAGAATTGTTTTTACCTGTTTGGCAACAAACTCGTGTTTTACCTCAGGAATCCTGTAAGACCAATACTTCACTCTTCCTGCCTAGCCTTTATTTTTGTTAGTTCAACATGGTAATAAGGAAGTGCAGATTTGTTTTTGTAAATAATGTTACTCACCTGCTTTCTTTGGTGACTAGAGAGTGCACCCCCTATTCCTACCTGTGGTTTAGTGCTTCTTTAAATTTACAAATTAATACTTTTGGATATATTCATGATAGAGCTTCCATTGTTTTTGTTAGTCTGGTTGGTACATATTAAATTAACTGGATCTGCTGTCTGTGTAATTTCACAAGGGCCTTGTTAAATGGTCAGGAACATTTTTCTGTTAGTAGGAGCGCCACATTTTTCTGTTAGTAGGAGCGCCCAATCTGCAGAGATGGCACTTTGATTCTTGCATTTATATTGTACATGTTGGCATGAGCTTCCTTTGTTATGATCATATGTATGTTTACAAACTGCATCATGGTTTCTCACCTGTCCTGCATTTGAAAGCTTAGTCTACTACACTATGCTAGGGAGCCTTTTTGCACTCCCCATGCTTCTTTTCAGGACCCTGAGTCCTCAACAATAGTTTAGAAAGGTGAAAACCATTGACAGACTATGGTAACCCCCTTTTGGCAATCAAGTCATTGGCAATAACTGGTTCTAGCTTTTCTGTCTTGGTGTTTGACCTTACACAGCACATTTAATATCGAGTTGAACCATTTGGCTAAGATACATGTATGGGAATAGTCAATGTTTTTAAAGTTTTCAGACTTTTATTATTTTCCTAATAAACATCTGATAGTTGCAGTGTTGGTCTGTTCTATTTTTTTTTTGTTCTAGTTTGCATTTAATTGATCTTTGTTTGTATAATGAATTCTGTAGTTCGAGGAGACCGGAGATTGATTTCCTAGTCTCCCACATATGTGTTTATCTGCGCAATAAAGGACATTGGTATTCTTTGTTTTAGTGTCTCATGCAAAAGCTATTTGGTACCTTAACAGTTTGGTGCCATACACTTGGATTTCTGAGCTGTGTGCTGCTGCTGCCTTACAAATTGCTACTGGGCCCAAAAGAGAGAGAGGTTTTCTCATAGTAAAGTTGCTGGTGTACGAATACACAATTTTGCAATCTCAGAAGTTTAAAGTGTCTACAGATAAGCTTTACCAAATCTTTCTTCACTAGTTGTGATTGCATGTGAGCCAGTAAATTGTATGCATCTGGGAAACTGAAAGCCTGTGTAATCACTCATACTAACAGCTTTAGGTATAATTGTGTGCTAGCAGGATCTAATCAATATGTACATGGGAAGAGTATCCTTGTCACAAGGACTGAGTTTCCATGTCACAAGGATGGAGTATCCATGTCAGGAATGACAGTGGGCTCTAAACAAATATAAAAAAGGTAGAGAAAGGATTCCTTCTATGGCAATGTAAATGTCCCTAATTATAGTTGCATATCTATCTCTTTTGTATGTGATTGGCTTTTTAAAATGGGTTGAAAGAACCAGTTGCACACTACCATGGGTAAATTGAAACAGTTTATTCACTTGAACAAATGTTTTCAAATCCAAAGATTTAACAATTTTGTCCCTCAAAGTGGGACTTCATCAGAATAAAAAGTAAATTGCATCACTTCTTTTTATAATTAATGTTAATGGAAAACTCATTCTTTCTTAACTACAAAAGTCAAATGACAGTTAAAAATAAGAGACTATTCCACTCCTAAACAGTATAATCAATTATGTAAAAAAATTGTATTTAACCAAATATTGTTTAAAAACATAATGAATACATAGAAATTAATTTAAAAAAAATAATAAAAAACAGTAAGTTTTCTAGCACCATCTAGACCTAAAACATGTTTGATAGATGTTGAGCCACAAGTGTAAGACAATTAGTCTTAAACATTTATTAACATTTGTAAACAGAATCAGAGTTTAGCTGAATGTAGTTTTTACATGGGTTTTGTTGATATTTTTAATTGTCATTTGACTTTTGTAGTTAAGAAACAATGAATTTTACATCAGTGTTAATTAGTTCTCTTACTAATAATTTTTAGAGTACAAACCTCTTTCTTGGCACTGGTTCTTTAGGAATATGTACTGCAGATGGTCTTTGATGGTATAAAAGGAAGTAATGCAATTTGTTTTGTACTTTGATGAAGTCCCACTTTCAGGGATGAAAACATTAAATCTTTGGAGTGAATACATTTGTTTACGTGAATGAACAATTTCAATTTACCCATGATGGTGTACGACCAGTTCTTTTAACCACCAGGGTACTACTTCATACATTGTTTTTAGTTTTGTTTGATATGCCTGACCTATCTTTCTGTTTTTATAATGGGCACAGTAAAAGTAGTTTAAAAGAGCCAGAGTATGGGATTCCAGGGAGGAATATGTACAATATGTATAAGGGAGAGAGCCCTAATTATTTGGTAAAAAGGTCTGCGCTTATAAGAGAGGATAATGTTTTGCATTTTCCGTTAAAAGGTACTTTTGTTAAGTAAATTTTAGAAAATCTGAAACGTAAACTGAAACAAATGGGTAATAAGGTACCGATCTCTTGTTGATCAGCTTTTAATGACTGGCAAGAAGAATCTAAAATAAGGAAAAGGAATCTGTAGTTTGAAGTTCAAAACGTAACTCAGATAGGTTAAAGTCACAGCTACAAATTGCTAACAGAACAGCAAATACATTACAAAACTGTACAGATGAAAAACCCTATTCCTGGGTTATGCATCCATTAAGACAGAGAAATTATCAGTCACACAACCAGAATCATCAGATGATGAATTGCCTTCATTACCTTCTGCATCCCCTCCATCTTATCACCCAGCCATGCCTCAAGACGCTGATAGTTCTCCCTCTCTGAGAGGACAGGTAGAGGTGACTTCTGCAGAAACAGCTACCACTTCCTCAAATTAAGCCCAAGTTACTTCCAGCAGTTCCAGCCACCCCTCTGGTTTGGGTTATAAAACTAAACTCCATCAGCAATGTCCGTGAGTCCCCACTGTAATACCTTCAGATCTAGTGTTAATGCATACAGCTAATAAAAGGAAACAGTTGTATCACGGGCAGAAATATGGAAAAAAATGCTAAACATATGGGAAAATTAAAAATATTTCATAATAAGAGTTTGTCAGCAAAAATAGCACAGTGGATAAGATTAAGCACATTATTACCCAATTCCCAATTATTATAGACAGGGAGGAATACCTTACCTTACTTATTCTGATATACCTCACACACATATACACCCCTCGTGAGAAGTACCAAACCTCGCAGCTGCTAGAGATAGTGAGGCTGAACCTATATAAGAGTAGTATGACCATGGACTACAGTGGGTTTTCAAACCATTGTAGATTCTCTCCCTCCCATTCAGTCACAATCAGAAAAATATGCAAAAATCTTAAAAGGACATTTATAGTTTCAAAACCCCTACCATTGAATACCTGAGCATGGTATTAAAAGCCTCCAGACCTCCTGACATTTATTGGAAAATATGAGACAAATCTAACATAAGTAGCAACGTTCCAAAACATACAGATGATGCTAGAAATAATCTCTTAAAAGATGTTACCACAGTGTGCTCCCTAACTGGGCAAGAATAAATGCTATTTTTCAGAAAGAGAACAAATCTACTGATGCATATTTGCAGTGCATGACAGATGCATTTGAAGCCTCCTCTGGAAATCAAGAGCCTAGAGAACATGTGCCAGCCAATGGGTTTTGTAGAGGGTTTGTTACCACCAATACACGAATGGATTAAAAAGGTTTGTTTGAACTGGTCGAGCTTAGCCATCCACAAAACTGTAAATCAGGCACAATATGTAGCAGATAATATAGTTAGGGAAGAAAAGATATAACAGAAAAAGTTAGTTCATATTCAGCTCCAGCAGTTCAGTACCAAATCCCAAGGGCATGGAAGGGAAAGAAGAAATTGTGTGGAAAGAGGTAGATTCCAATTCTTTCAGCACCCCCTCCGGACAGTACCAGCAAAATAATTATCTCCTGACTTACCACCATTACTGTAAGGTGCATCACACTTAAATGCTTGTTTTAATTCTGGTCAAACTAGGCATGGTGAAATGAATGTCTCTTAGCTGGACAGCAAACAAATTCACCACAGCAACCTGAAAGAAGCCCTCCTGTATGGAACACAGCTTGGCAGCCACTGGTGTGGCAGCAAACTCAGTAGGGCAGACATGTGTAGGAACCACTGTAATTTCCCTGATACCAATTGATCAAGATGGTCCTTTTGTCAATGTTACAGTACAAAATATATTTGTCCCATTTCTTGTAGACACAGGAGCTACTACATCTATGATTACTTCAGCAAATGCCGAAATCTTTCGTTTTCTAAACAAACATAGGATCATAGGAAGTTACTAGGTTAATGGCCCTATGTCCCTTACAAGCCTAGCCAAGTTCTACTCTTATTTCCACAATAAGCACCTATTGACCCTGTCCAAGAGGGATGGAAGTAGAACCCCCAGGGTGAATTTACAGTTGCCCAACCAATTGTCCAGACTGCATTTGAAGAGGGCCAATGAGTTGTTCTGTTTGACATAAAGTGGGAGTCTGTTCCAAAGGTGTGGTAATCTCTGGGAGACAAATCTCTCCCTCCAGCAGGTTCTATTAATGTCACATACCAGGTTAACGTCTTTAGAGCGAGTAACCCATGTACCATTTGACTTGCAGATATGCAGCATTTCCAGTAAAGAAGGGTCAGAGATTGCCTTATATGAAAGGCAGATATTGCCTCTGAGTAGTCTGTATGAAACAAAATAAAGTGACAGTAATTTCAGCTGATCCACATAGGGCAGATGCTGAAGACCTTGAATGTTCCTTATGAGGAACCTTTGTGGTCTTTCCAATTGCTGCAAGTGCTTGGAAAGGTACATACCAAAAGGGGCATTATATTTAATTATTGGCCTGATGAGGGAAGAGCACAGAAAGGTTATCAATTCTTTTTTTCTGCAGACAATGGCCTTACTTATGAGATGAGCAATATAGAATGCCCTTCTTACCATGATTAGGGTGTAGTTGTGTCCATAGAGTTCCTTTGGATTATCGAGAAACTAAACCTAGTCCTATTCAAATTGGTTTGCTAAAAAATCATCATGCTTTTATTGCAGTAAATTTGTCTCCTTTAAATCTATTAGGTAGAGATTTACTATGTAAACTTGGATAGGCTGTTTATTGCATATCTGATAGTATAATTTTGGATATCCCCAATGAATCCTTAGGATTACATATGAATACTCAATTGTTCAGATGAAGATACCCTTTTTGCTTTTATAACATCATAGCAGAAAGCAGAAAATGCTGGTATGGAGGAATTAAAAGCTATTCCAACAAAGCTCCAGACTACCCGTGACAATGAGGTAGAGCTCATAAAAGATGCAGAACCTGTGTGTATAGCATTAAAACTTTGTGAGCATATGTGTATGGTAGCTCAGTATCCTTTGTCAGTAGAGGCAAAAAAAGGAATTGAACCTGTTATTTCTGTCTTGTTACAAAATGTATTGCTGTCCCAACTCACAGTCCTTGTAATACTCCTTTTTTACCAGATAAAAAACTGGAAAAAGTACATATAGGTTTGTACATGATTTACATGAAGGGAATACGGTAGTAGTACCAACATTTTCCGTTATTCCTAACCCTGCAACAATACCTAGTTCTATTGCCTGAGATGTCACCACCATCTGAGTGATAGATATTTTTTCTGCCTTCTTTTCTATCCCGGTACATCCAGATAACCAATACCTGTTTGCATATACTTATAGAAGACAACTTTATACTTGGACTAGATAACTGCAATGGTATGGAGAATCTCCCACCCTTTTCTCTAGAGAAATAAAGAAACAATTAGATAAGTTTAAGTTTCCTTTTGGATCTGCTTTGATTCAAAATGTAGATAATTTGCTTTTAGCTTCAAGGACTGTACACGAGTGGAAACAAAACACTATTTTTCTTTGTCTCATTTAAGAGAATTAGGATTTTAGGTTAATAAGGATAATTGCAGTTGTGGAAATTGCAGATTCAATACTTGAGACATCTTATTTTAAAAGGTTGTAGACAGATTTTTCCTTCATGTATTGCTGTGATCCACACTGCACCACATCCTACTACATAAAACATTTGCAAGCTTTTCTGGGTTTAAAAGGTTACTGCATTTACTGCCATGTATGGATTTCTAATTAAGCAGAAGTGGTAAAACCTTTGTTAGAATTATTAAAGAAAGATGCCCCTGAACCTTTAGTCTTGCAGGATTATCATAAACAAGCTTTTGTATGACTGAAAACTTTGCTTTTAAATCCTCCTGCACTTGTGTTGCCAGATGACTCTAATAGATTTTTTCTTTTCTTTAGTGAAAAAAATAAAGTTAAATAAGGATTGTTAGACCAACTTAAAAATGATGTTTTTAGACCTGTTGCTTATTTCAGTGCAAATCCTGATCCTGCAGCTGTAGTCCCCCCCCCACCTTAGGGCAGTGGCTACTGTGGTCTGCATAGTAGGCATGGCAGCTGCACTAACTCTCAGGCATGACACTTATGTGAAGTTCCAAATTTTGTAGTAGCTTTGCTACTGAAAACTAAAACACATTATTTATCTGCAGCATGACTGTCTAAATTATGAATTGTCTTTACTTAATAACCCTTCTTTACAGATTGTTTAATGTCCGCCACTTAACCCTGCTTCTTTAATCCCTATACAAGATGAAGGAGACCCCCACAACTGTGCAGTTGTTACTGACATTGAGCTTCCTAGATTAGATTTCAAAGACGTTCCTTTGTAGAATTCAGATCTCATTCTTTGATGGTTCTTGTATTCGAAGAGATGATAGCGTACGCATTGCAGCCCTTTCTGTTTGCGCACAAAACAGAATTGCATTAACTGGAAAATTAAATGGAAATGTGTCTGCTCAAGTAGCTGAGTTTGTAGCTATAACTGAAGTATGCAAAACTGGCAAAGATCAGTCAGTAACTATTTGCACAGATTCTTGTTATGCCTATGGTTCGTGATTTTGGTACACTTTGTAAAGAAAGAGGTTATTTATAGGTTCATAGATTCATAGGTGTATACTAGCCTAATGCCCCTGAAGCCTTTACAAGCCTAGCCCATAGAAGTGCCCTGGCATTGTGCCACCCAGCGTTAGTTCCCAGTGCCTGTATACATGATAGCTATTTCAAACCTTTTTGTTCATGCTTCAAAACTACTTTAGGAGAAAGAGCATTTGGGCCTGCTACATAGAATCACCTGTCTGTTGAAATCAAAAATCAGGAAAATTTTAATACTTTAGGTTCATAGATTAGTACTAGGCTAACTGCCCTTTTGGGCCATTTTAAGCCTAGCCAATTACCCCATGTGAGAATCAAACCTTGCATGTTGTGTTTGTAAAGTAAACACATTAACCATTATGCTAACCTCCCTTCATCATCAGCAAGGACAGTTATTAAAATGTTTTTGTTAATGAATTGTTAGATGCTTTATTATTTCCAAGGGAGATCTCTGTAGCAAAATGTGCTGTACAGAAGAGAGATAATTTCTTTGTAAGCAAAGATAACACTTTTGCAGATACTGCAGCAAGATAGGCTGCATTGTCTTACCGTGAGCATGCTATATTTTTGCAGCAGTTGGATGAAATAACTTTTCTTTACAAGAGGTATTGTCTTTTCAATATCAGACAGAGGAGAGAAGGAGGTGGATAAGTGATGACTACATTCGCTCTACAGACTTGTTTTGGTGCATTTGGATGGTTGACTAGTAGCCCCACTAAATGTCCTAAATCAATTGGTTATAAATCTACCACCTGCCTTTTTATTTGGGAAATTTCGACTGACTGGTATGTTCCACATCTCTCAGAGGTTTGTCAACATTTTGTAAATACTTATGCAATTTGTTCAGAACATAATGTGTCTAGATCACTACCTGCACCTGTTAAATCATTGAAAGAGCCTTGGAAATACTTTTGCTCATTTTAGTGGAATTTTATTTAACTTTCTTGCAAAAATTCATTATGTATTGATAGTTCTTGACATATTTTCTGGATGGGTAGAAGCATATCAGTGTCATAAGAATGATGCACACACAGTAGCAAAGAGGTTAGTCATTGAAATCATTCCTAGATTTGCTGTTCCCTGCAGTATTTATTCTGATCAGGGCTCCTAGTGTACTAGTCAAGTAATACAGCAACTCTGCAGAATCTTCAGTGTTAAGTTACAGTTCCATTGTCCCTATAGACTGCAAATTTCTGCAATAGTGAAGAGAGCTAATCAAACAATTAAGGTTAAAATAGCTCAAGTTTGTGAAGAAACTGGTCCTAAGTGGCTAGAAGCATTGCCTTTAGTTTAATGCAGTATCAGAAGTGCAGCTATTGCCCCCTCATGAAATCTTCATGCAGAGACCCATGAGAATGCCTGCTACTGACCTCCTAAGAACTTTGAATCGCAAGCTGTTGATGAGACCTTGCTTTTGTATAGTAAGTCCCTGTATTCTCTTTTGCAGAAATACTATAGTATCATTCTACATACAATACAATGACCAACAGAGCAGGACCACCTTGACCTACACCCTGGAGACTTTGTATAAAATAAAGTGCATTCCCAAAAAGCTGACTTAGCCCCTGGTGGAAAGGATCATACTTGGTTTTGCTCACAACTGCTTCTGCCATACATTGTGAGGGCCTCCATGCCTGGATCCATGTATCATATGTCAAAAAGACTCTCTGTTTTGACGGGTACAGTTGAGACACCACTGACATCAGGCAATGTGGACCAGCAAAACCTATTCTCAGCTGAACCATTCAACAGACCAGGGACATTGTTGCAGCCTGAAGTGATAGCCTATGACATTTTGCCATCCAGCCTAATTCCACATCAGCCTTCCAGATCGCATCTGGAATTGAATGCAGTTAAGTTACCCTTGTTACCAAACCTGGAAGTTAAAGCCTGTGATTCTACTGCCTCATCCTGATCTGATTCGACTTCCAGTGATTCTTCTTCAACCTTAACAACATTTTTTCAAGCTTCAAATTCCAACATTACTGATTCATTCAATCTTTTGGACACAGATTTAGATACTGCCTAAACAACATTCCTTTTTGAAGTAATCTGCTATTAAGGCACTTGGCCGATGAGATTTTTTTTTCAAATAGAATTTTTATTATTTTTAATATGATAAAAACATGTACAAGACAAATTGTGCATACACAGGAAATTAGATATGACATATATTGAATACAAGCATAATAAAATGGAGCTCTCCGTGTATACCAAGCCAAACCAAAACTATACAGAACTAACTATAAAAGCAGAAAGAATCTTATATACAATATCTACAAATGTGCTATCAAACATGAGATACATCTATGTATTGCTCAAGATGAAGTAATAATATAACAAAGTAGTGTATACATCAGACATGTAGTCGTGAGTGTGTAAGGGCTAACCCTAATAAGTAAGTAACAGCTTAATTAGGATATCAAGTAACTAGACAATATATGGGTGACCTACTAAGCCTGACTACCTTAGTCACTTAACAAGTGCTCAAGTAAGAGTTTCCAAAACTTTTGATAATAGACTCTTTTATTGGTGCTTTTGATAACAAGTTTTTGTGCAGAAATAAAGTCGAGTGCCATGTTTCTGAATCCATTCCAACAAATTTTGGTGCGATCAAGCCAGTTTTTGGTTATATATAGCTTAATTAGTGAACATATCGCAATTAATACATGAAACTTTAGTTTGGATAGTTTGTTGTCTGAGATGTGTAAAAGGGCTGTTTGCCATGATAAGGTTGATTTCTGATATCACATTTTTTTGAGTCGTATTTTAAGTCAATTCCAAAGTTTGTGGGTATATTTACAATACCATAATACATGTATGAGGTCTTCTTATTGATATTAACAACATGGACAGGATGGGGAAATTTTTAGATCAAATTTATTTAGTACTGAAGGAGTATAATAAGAATTATTATTGATAATTAATTGCATGTAGATGAGTTTTTTGAAGGGAGAGAATTGAATAGTATTTTTGAAGGCTTTGAGTTTTTGTTTTTCTGTGAATGTGATATCTTGTTTGTCCCAGTAGTTAGAGAATAGATAGACTGAGTCATGTTTAATGCTGTTTATCAGTTTGTAAGACTTGGGTAGCATTTTACTTTTGGTAGATAAGTTTGACATAATTACGAGTAAGTTATTAATATCTTCTTCATTTATAGGAGTGTCCTTGATTAGGGATGATATGATTTCTCTTATTTGTCACAGGATAATGGTATATTTGTTGTTTACTTTCAAAGCAAGGCATGAGTCTTTTAGGTTATTGTCCTTATGTTTATATATATCCAAGACTGACAAATCTTTTATGAAGGGATATTCTATGAGATTAATCGGTTTGTTGTTAATCTTGATATTCGGATTCAAATGGATTGGTTGAAGGATTGGGAGTATTTTATCCATACTGATTGATTTCATCAGTTCCTGGAATATTTTAATCTTATGTTTCAAGACATTGCTTAATTTTGAGTTTACAAGGCTTAGATGGTTTAGGAAGAGAAGGGCTTTCGGGTTAATATTGCATCTAAGCGCATGTTGGTGCCATATTCTGATCCACGTGGGTGACTGTATATCTTTCGCAGGGTACTGATTTGTGATTACAATTATTGTATTAGCACAAATAATCTTATAGTATAGATGAAGATCTGGTAGGCTTAAACCTCCCTTATCCTTGGGGTATATCAGTTTTAGAAAGTTTATCCTTACCACTTTAAAAAAACAGATAAATTTGGCGAGTACCTTGTTTATTTTTAGAAAAAAATTATTAGGAATAATAAGGTCTGAAGCATTAAAGTGATATAGTATTTTAGGCAATACATTCATTTTAATTATGCCATCTATCAAGATCTTGAGTAATTGTTGACCATGTCTTTCGTAGATTGTTCTGTAGCATGAAAGCCTGATCGTGTTCAAAGCAAATCCCTAGGTATTTAATGGAGTAAGTTGTTTGGAAAGGAGAGTTATGCTTTGTTGAGAGGGATTAATTGGAAAGATATATGATTTCTTTTGATTGATTTTGTAGTTAGATACTTTCGAGAAGATATTGATAGCCTCCGTTATTTTCTGTAGGTCAGTGATGGGGTGCTGAAAATAGACATTAACATCATCAGCAAAGGCTGATAATGTTACTTGTGTGTTCAACATTTTGGGTATTGAATGGTAGGTTTTCTGTGCAATCTAGAGGAAGAATGGTTCTATGAATAAGTTGAAAAGAAGCAGTGATAGGGGGCATCCTTGCCTAGTTCCATTAGAAATCCTGATGGGTTTCGATGTCTTTCTGTTGATGTGTAGATGTGTTTGGGAGTTCTTATAGAGTGTTTTGATAATTTCGGAAAAATCTTTTGGGATGTTAAAATGGGATAAGGATGTAAACAAAAATTCCCAATTAACCCTGTTGAAGGCTTTGCTAGCATCTAATGTTAGTGCATATATTGGATTTCTGTCATTTTTAGTGATCTGGATCATGGAGTCTTGGGTTAGGGTATTGTCCCATGTGTGTCTGTTAGACATGAAACCCGCCTGTTCAAGAGAAATTATATGGGGCATTATTTTTTTAAGTCTTGCAGCAAGGAGTGAGGCAAAGATTTTAATATCAATATTAATCAATGATATGGGTCTATAGTTATTTTGATCAGTTCTGTCCAGATTATTTTTTGGGATTAGAATTGTTTTGGAAGAATTCCAGTAATGGTCTGTTATACCATTTAGTTTGATGTAATTATAAACTTTTAGGAGGATAGATGACAATTTCATATTAAAATATTTATAGAAATCAGAGGTGTAACCATCTGGGCTTTACCTACCTTGAGTTTCCTGATTACATCTATTATTTCTTGTTGGTTAATTGGGGTAGTGAGGAAAATTATTTGTTCTTCATTTAGTTTTGGGAAGCTAATAGTTTTAAGGAAGTTCTGAATTTCCAGGAGTGAGATTCGGTCTTTATCTAAACTATATAATTTGGTATATAGATTATGAAATAATTCTATAATCTCAGCGTCTGTTTTGTAAAATTTGTTTTGATATTGTAGAAGTGTGATTCTAGAGGTACCCTGTTTATTATCAATAATTCTTGCTAGAACCTTAGATGGGACTTGTGCTCATTCTGAGTATTTAGCAATGAGTCTATGTTCTTGGAGAGAGTAGGTGTATAGGTGTAATTCTAGCAGTTCTCTTTGAGTATTGTTAATCAGTTTTTCTAGATTAGGGTTTGGGCACGATTGATAGTTCCTGTCTAGTTTTTTAAGTTCTGAGATTAGATTATTTTCTTTCTTTACTTTGTTTTTTAAGGTATGAGGCTTTTTGCATTAATATTCCTCTGAATTTCGCTTTATAAATATGTCTAGTGGGATATTGGTAGAATCTAGTTGGTCATTAAGTTCATCAAGACTATTGGCTATCGTTTGTATTACCTCTTTCTTGTGCTATATATTGTTGTTTAGGGTCCAGTTATAGCCGATAGGACTATTTGACATTTTTGGGGTAAAGTTTATTTTAAGGGTGATTTGGCATGATCTGAAAGGAATCTAGGTTCAGAATAGAATTTTATTTCTTCTTTTATCAAGGATTCTGAAATTAGGAAGAAGTCTAGTTTCGACCATGAGTTATGGTATTTGGAATAATAAGTGTATAGGTTATTTTTATCTAAGTTGTCACTGAAAGAAATGGGGTCTATGAAATTTAGGTCAGCCATTAATTCACCTAACGCTAAGGAAGCTTGGAAGTTGAATGAGTTCAAAGTACTGGACTGGTCTGAGGATGGGTCTATGACTGTATTCCAGTCACATCCTATTATATATTGGTGGTCTGGAAACTTGGATAGTAAATTATACATTTCCAAAATAAAGTCCTGTTGTCTTATACATGGGCCATAGATATTAGGGAAGAGGGTGGGTTTTCTGGAATTGGGGTTAGTGGTCGTAAAGAAGCACCATCTACCATTTTCATCAGCATTTTGATCTACGATTGATTCATGAAATAAATTTTTGAGTAGTATTGCCACTCCTCTGGAGTTAGGACTGTCACCAGAAGCTATAATAGATTTAATCCATTTTCTGTTTGTATCACTCGCCCAGCCTTTAATAGGTATATGCATCTCTTGTAAGAAACAAATATTAGCCTCTTATTTAAATAAAAGATGCATCACTAGTTTTTTCTTACTCTTATCATGTAACCCTCTTATGTTCCATGAATCTATGATCCACATCTCATAATGTCATAGTTATTGGGAAGTTAATCAGAGTATCTTTGTTTTGTTAAGTATAACTGGATGTCCAATTTTTGTTAGATGTACAGAAAAAAAAGATAAATCTTGTGTTGATAGAACTAAACTCCTTCCTCCAAAACCCTGTGCCTAACCACCTAAATCCCCTAATTGAAGGAGTTTGAAGAAAAAAGGTTAATTGAAATAACCGGAAAGCAAATATTATTATAGGTATAAAATTGTATTCTAAAAGTGTATTTTTTTTAAACTAGGCTTAGATAGAGAAAAAAGTAACTTATGTACAAACTTATCATTCTTCCAAGAGTGATCATCCTAAAACCCTACTTAAGAATCCACATCGCTCCTAGAAATGTAGTAGAGCCTAGTCTATTTATATATAGGAAGAAGCAGGAAAAAGGAAAAATATACTGATCTTATAAGGATCAATAGTTTAGACTAGTAGGGTAGTATTGTACTTAATGTTATTAGTGTATAGTGTCTAGTAGAGCGATATTCCAAGTGTCCTCTAATGTTTGGGGTCTGTCCAGCCCTGAGTTTTTGGTAATCCATTTTGTTTGCACAATGAACAGCCCACCCAAGATGCTTGTTCACAGCTTTTTCAAAATCCTCTCCTGCCCCAACATGCTCATTTTTCATCACTATGGTGACTGTGATTTTCATCATCATTTTGTTTTGCCTTGTTTTGCAGTCAGGAACTATAAGTGCATCATCCTGTTTGAGAATTGGAACTGTAAGTACTGAATAATTTCTTAATAGATAAACACGCTTTGCTGAAAACAGAGACAGCCATTTGGCTGCAATTGAATCTAGAGCACCTGCACAGCATCCAAAATGTAATACTTTTCCTGCTGCCTTGCATAGTAATGCAGAGACCCTCAATGTTAGCAGTTCTCTTTTTATGTACACATTCCTACTGCACATGATGGGGGTATTACATTAATTACTTTACTAGTGATTGATTCAGAGCTCCATATTGCATTTTGCCTTTTTTTTTGCTAGAAATCAGAAGAATAAACACGTTTCTACCCCCCCCCTTTAAAGTAATGCTGTTTCATTTGTCAATGACTTTTAAAGGACATGTTTGGTTTTGGAAAAATGGAACACTTTTTGTCATAATTAGTGCTTACAATTTCACCTGCAAAATCTAATCTGCTGGAGGGCAGGACATGGCAGCATTGTGTGATTGTATGAGTATTACTACATTTGTAGAAATCATGGTTATCCCTGATTATCTACATACTAGACTGGTTGTTATATAGTTCATGTTATTCCAGCTGTTCGATATACAGCTACTTTACCTGCAGGAAAGGTTTGTAATGCTTGTTGCAATAGAGACATTAAATACATTCCTAACCCAGTTAGTAGATGCCCCTGGGTATATCATAATATTGTACAACATGCTTTTAAAGGGCTTGCTTACATGGATCTTGGTAATGTGATCATTTCTGGATCAGGCATTGTATCTGCTTAGGTGGTGTTGAAGTCCATCTGGGACCTTAGGAAGTTGTCTAAATTCCTGGAAAATTAAGTATTTCCAGTTCTGAGTCTATTGATAACCCAAGAATTGACTGCAATGTGATGCTACAGAACCGCATGGCACTCAATTTTACCCTCGCTTCTAAAGGGGTTACATGTGCACTCATCCAAATGGAGTCTTGCTATTTTATTCCTGTTAACACTATCTGTAGTTACCTATAAATAATTCAGGAAGTCACTGAATATTCACATGCCAAAGAAGCTGATGCTTCCCAATGGGCATGATTAACCACCCTTTTCTCTAGATGGGGAGAAGGGATTTTAAAGATTTCATGGTTATGGCCATTATAGTTATCATGTTAGGTCTTCTTATTTTCTTGATTAAAGCCTGCATTTTTAAATTTTTGGAATCCAGAAGGAATGCTACCTCACAACTGCATAAAATTGAATCATTGCCATTGACCATTCTTGATAAAAGTCATAAAAGATGAAAATAAAGTATTGCAACATTTTAGTAAAATACATGATAATCTATATAAAGGATTGGGGAATGTTGAAAATACACACAGTATAGAATGTATTCACAGGAAGAGGTTCTCCATTTCGATCCTTAGCTGGGGTGCCTTCTGTGCAGAGTGTGCATGTCCTCCCTGTGGCCACATGGGTGTTCTCCGGGTGCTCCGGTTTCCTCCCACATCCCAAAGACATGCTGTAGGTGGATTGGATACTCTAAATTGGCCCTAGGTGTGAATGCGTGCATATAGGTTCATAGGTTCATAGGTTGGTACTAGGCTATCAGCCCTAGGGCCTATACAAGCCTAGCCATAACAATTCCCTGGCTATTTCTTCCCACTTTATTTACTTTCCTGGACCCCTGTCTAGCAGGTCGACTGACGTGATCCCTGGGGTGAATTTCCTTTCTCCCATCCAATCGTCAAGGTTCCTCTTCAAAAGGTCCAAAGAGGCACTCTGCTTTACATGTATGGGCAATCTATTCCAGAGTCTGGGGAGTCTCTGGGTCAGGAACCTATCCCTCCAACATGTTTTGTTTATTGTGATGACAAGGTTTAGATCCCTGGAGCGTGTAGCTCTGAGGGATTGGGATTTCTTTAAGTGTAGCATGTCCAACAGCTCTGGGTTTGACATGGCCTTGTATGTTAAGCAGAGATCGCCTCTGAGTAGACGATATGCAACAGAGTATAGCTGGAGTTTTTTTAAGGCGGTCAGCGTAGGGCATCTGCTTTAGGCCTGTGATTCTTTTAGTGAGGTATTTCTGAGGCCTTTCCAGTTGTTGCAGATGTCTTGAGAGGTACATACCAAATGGGGCGTTGTATTCTATAATGGGTCTAATGAGGGATGAGTACAGTGGGACAATGACCTCCTTTTTCTGGATGAAAAGCCCTTCGTGATGAGGTGTGCCACATAGAAGGATTTCCTGACTGTTGTGGCAATGTGGTTATCGAAGGTGAGACCACTGTCCACCTGTGTCCCTAAGTCCCTTATCACACTTTCTGTGTTTAGTGTACTGCCACCTATATGGTAATTCATGGATACATGTTTTTTCCCAAAGAGGATAACAATACATTTCTTGGCATTGAGCTTGAGCCCATGGCTCTGGCACCAAGCATCTGTTTCTGTAAGGCCCTTTTGTAGAGTATCCACATCATTTGGGGATTCAATAATGGCCCCCAGTTTGCAGTCATTTGCAAACTTTGTTAGCCAGAGTCCCTTAGTGTTGACCTGTACTTTAGAGAAGTAGATGCCAAACAAGAGCGTCCCCAGGACTGAACCCTGAGGTACTCCACTTGTCACTTGTCTGGAGCTGGATTTGGAGTCGGCTACTTTTACAGTGTGGGTTCTATCAGTAAGCCATTTAGCAACCCATTGGGTGACATAGGGATTAATGCTCAACGTAGTAAGTTTATCTATGATTCCAGAGTGGGGGATGGTGTCAAAGGCCTTGGCAAGGTCTAGATAGGCTGTGTGGACCACCTTACCCTTGTCCATGGCTCTGGAGACTGATTCAAAGAAGTCAATCAGGTTCAGGAGACAAGATCGGCCCTTCACAAACCCAAACTGGGTGGGGTCCAGTGTTTGAAGGTTGCCAATGTCTTTGTTTATAAGTTCCATGATAATACGCTCCATGGCCTTGCAGATAAGGCTTGTCAGAGTGATGGGACGGTAGTTTTCGGGATCCAAGGTGGATCCCCCCTTGAGGATTGGGATAACTGTAGCTCTGCTCCACTCAGTGGGCATGAAACCTGAGGTGAGGCTATGATTAAACATGACACTTAGGTGAGGTGCCAGTTCATATTGTAGTTCATGTAGTACACAGCCCGGGATGTCATCTAGTCCCATGGATGCTGTATTCTTGGCTTTAGAGAGTGCATTTTGTACCTGTGTGGCCGCTATTACTGGAATTTGGCAATCTTCCGGTATTGAGATGGGCCATTTAGTGGGTGAGAGGGGGGGTGAAGTTGGCACTGAATCGATCTGCCAGGATATTGGCAATATCCTTCGGATCAGTATATTTAATGCCATTCTGTTTTAGCTCGGAGCAGATCTGAGCATTGCCATTTAGATTCTTGACATAGTTATAGAATGCTTTGTGGTTGTCTTTGGAATCTTTGGCAATTTTATTTTCGTAACTAGCTTTGGAGGATTTTATGAGGCATCTCAGTTTCTTACTGAGGCTAGTAAGGGAGTTTTTTGCATCCAGGGATTTTCCTCTTTTCTGCAAAAGTTTCTTCCTTTTGTTGTAAAGTTTGTTTATGGCAGGGGACCACCAGATTGGCTTCCTTTTTTTGGATGAGAGCATTTTGGTTCTATTTGGGATGGCACGATTCATGCATGAGTGGATGTACTCGTACAGTGCCTTAGTGTAGGATTCAGCAGTTGAACTTTCAGTTCCCGTCTGCATGGGTGTCATGATGTTTGTCACTTCTGACTTGAGTAGCATGAAGTTGGCTTTGGAGAAGTTTTTTATGGTGGTTTCTTTACTGGGGGGTGGGGGTGGGATGTGGATGTTAAGGGTGATTAGCTTATGGTCAGACCTGACTAACGAGGGGGTGACCATAGGTGTGGAGCATTGATTTCCCATGATGGTAATGACCAGGTCTAGGATATCAGAGCCCCTGGTGGGACTGTGGATTAGTTGATCCAGGGCGTTGGAATTTATGAATTCCAAGAACCGTTGCGCAAAGGTGTTGGGACATGAGTAGTTTTCCCAGTTAATGGCAGGGTAGTTAAAATCACCCAGTATTAGGGTGTTTGGTTCTATCTTAATATTTTCCAGTATGTTTAGAAAGGTGTAGTGAGAATCCTGGGGTATGGTGGGGGATCTGTAGCAAGCTACAATTTGGATTGCAGTCTTACCTAGTGTTAGTTGCACTTGGAGAATTTCAGACACATTGTGTTGGCCAACTAGCCTGGTGGTGTGAATATCCTTGGTGAATATTGACACTCCTCCACCTTTAGTGTTTCGGTCCTGGTTTGGTGGCGAAAAGTGTGGTAAGAGTTGTAGCCTGGTATTGCAGGGTGCTCTCTGGAGCCTTGAACCAGGTCTCAGTTACTGCACAGATATCGATGTTCTCCATTTTAGGAGCCTCGAGAGAGTGCATTTTGAGGTTTAGACTTCTAGCATTGAGTAGCATTACCTTCAGATTTTGCATGCTTGTACCTGTTACGGTGGTGGTTTTGTCCTTTGAAGTTTGCCTAAAAAGGCACTATAGGGGTGGCAAGAGCCTTAGCCAGTAACCTGAATCCCAGGGGCGACAGGTGCAGACCATCTCTGGCAAAGCATCGTGGTCTGTCAATCATGTCATCCCAGGCAGACAGATACTGGATCCCTTTGAATGACACCATAAGCTTAGCCAATTGTTGAAGTCAATCATTTTATCCTTATATTGTGGTATCATTCTGGGTGAAGGCAGGATGCTACTCAGGGCTAGGGTCATACCTGCCTGGGCCACATGATCCGAGATCTCTTCCATGTCTCTTTTCATGTAGTCCAGGGAGGTACGTCTCAAGTCATTCACTCCAACATGGACAATGACAGAGTCATATTTGTACTTGTTGTGGAGTGACTTGAGTGCATGCGTTATGTGGCGGATCCTGGCACCCGACAGGCAGCTGACTGTAATTTTCTCCTTATTCAACCTGGTGAGAGGGACATCAGTGTGCCGGACTATAGAGTCACCTATGACTAAAGTGTTAGGTACATTGTCTTGCCTTAGGGGCTGTTGCTGGTTGGCACACTGGTGTTGTGAACTATGTGACACATTGGTTGTGATTCATGTTTGTTTGCGTTTCAGCTTCAGAGGTCTTTGTTGCTTGGACAGGTTACAGTTAAGGGCCTCTGCATATGTGGATTTAGTGTTGCTATATGTGGGTGTTGGTGGTGCGGGTTTAGAAGGGCTATGTGTTGCTTGAGGAAGGTTGGGCACCCGGATGGCAACTCGACACTGTAAAACTCTTCTGCCAATCATGAGCGGACAGGTGATCCACTGTGGCGACCCCTAACCGGGAAAAGCCGAAAGAAGAAGATAGAATGTATTATTGATAACTATCTACAGTATTCAGATTGTGTTCCATAAAGACGAAGGCATGTTTTCATTGCAAATAAGACTATATTTTTTAAAAAATGAACAAGCACAGGAATCTGTCTAGTTCCAACTTCTCTACCATGAATGTTGAGGAAAAAAATAAGAAACACAAAAAACAAGGAAACTAGTGGCCTTAAAACTTCATTAATGAATCTATCTAGTTCCAACTTCTCTACCATGAGTGTTGAGGAAAAAATAAGAAACACAAACACAAGGAAACTAGTGGTCATAAAACTTCGTTGATGAATCTATCTAGTTCCAACCTCTCTACCATGAGTGTTGAGGAAAAAAATAAGAAACACAAGCACAAGGAAACTAGTGGTCATAAAACTTCATTGATGAGCTCAGTCACAATAATTTCCAAAAAATCATGAAACCCAGGTAGTATTCCAAAACAACAAGCCTTTATTCGTCACAGACAAGTGATCCTCAGTTGTTGTTTGTCTTTTCGGCTTTTCCCGGTTAGGGGTCGCCACAGCCGAACTCCAGTCCGCTAATGATTGGCAGTCAATTTTTATGGTGCCGAGTTGCCAGCCCGATGAAGTGATCCTCAGTAAAAAAAATCAGAAATATTTTAACAATGTTAAACATATCAGCTTTTATATACTTAAAAGCAGGTGGGAAAATGTCTGCATTGTTTAATTTTAAACCAGCCTATTCAAGGCAAATAGTAAAAAATTGCTTTCGGCTACCTAATACAATAAATCCTTCATCAGCTCTGTGACAAGAGCTAAAATCAAGAAAAAACACATAGCTATCGAACCATAAACATAATCTAACTAGAACACTATAAATATAAAAATACATCTACCTAATTAATATCATCTAGTAAATATCCATCCATATGTATTAGTGTGCATGAAAAATAAATTAATCAATCAATTAATTAATTACCAGCTCAGAAAAAATGTCCACCAAACTGATTTTAGTTAAAAGTCTCTTTATGTGTATTTTATGCTGTTCTTAATACCTGATTTTGGAATGTGGGATGCAAATAGATAGGTAGTGTTTCTTTAACTATTTATTTATTTATTTTACATTTGTTGAATTTAGTTTGAACTTTATGAATTTGTCACTGCCTTATAGATGAGTCACTGCCTTTTAAACAATATGTCCCTGTCTTGTAAATAATTATCTGTTCTTCTGTGATGTATATACAACTTTGATTTTGGAATGTCTCACACCCTTCTAAATACTTTTTTCTTCTATTATTGTTTGGTCCACCAAAAAAAAAAGTTTGTTATCTATCATGATTACTATGCTGCCATGTAAACAGCTGATGTTAACTTGTCAATCTCGCCTTCATTCTTGCTGGATGGGTTCGGAGCCAATCCTCGGCTCCGACTCGGCACTTGCTAAGCTCGAGAGTCACTTTTACCAGCTCGAGGCAGCCCCATATCCCATGATGCAAGGCGGTAATTACCCAGATCTCGTTTGCCGCTTCGCTAATGAGGTCATTCTTTTTTCCAGCTCCTGGTAAGTGATATTTTTCTTGCTGTTTGTAAGGTTTTAGGTGTCTCAAAACTCTAATTTTTAGTCTTTTAGTCTTTATATCCTTCAGTGTACTTTATTCACTTAGCTCCATACCCATTTCCTCTTAGTTCACTTAGTTTCAGTGTTTCGGGCCTTAGGCCTTTCCCACCCTCACAGTTCCTGTCAGGATTTCCCTCAGGTGTGTGTGTGTTGTGTCACTGTTATAGTCATAACTAATTTATTAGTTATTAATAATTTTTAGTTGTTAGTGTCTTTGTTTGGACTGATTGGTGTGTGTGAGTGTTTTAGGACTGAGACATGTCCAAAGATACTAGGGTCTCAGGTTTCAAGAAGTGTGACTCGTGCTGTCAGAAGATGTCTCTGACAGACGGTCACACTTCTTGTATTTATTGCCTGGGACCCCTACACCTGCAGGACTCCTGTGCTATATGTCATTCTTTCAGCCAGAGAGTCCTGCAGGAACGTAGAAATAAGTTGATCCTCAGGTGTCTTCTTAAACCAGAGAGCTCCCCGGCTAAGGTCGGCTCCGGGAAGCCCTCCAAGCCTTCCAAGACCCAGGCTTCGGTGTCCAAGTCTGTGGTCTTGGTTCCGACTCCGCCGGAGTCGACATCGGCTCCGTCCAGAGCCGATCCTTCCTTGTTGGAAGCTTCTGTACCGGTGCCGGTTGGCGCCGATACCCTGGCTTCGGCACCTGTGTTGGCTCCGTCTGGAGCCGACACCCTAGCGTCAAAGCATGTCTGGAGCCGAGATATCTTTGTCTCCTCTCGGAGCCAACAAGTTGTCGGCTCCGCCTGGAGCCGAACGTTCTTCGGTTCCGATGGCTCCGTCCAAGAAGAGGTCTAGATCTCCTTCTTTGGAGTCTACACTTGGCTCCAGCCTCTCCCTTGCTTTCGGAGCGGAGCCATCGGAGCCGATCATTGAGGTCGTCCAGGCTCTCAGACCACGACTTAGAGAGAGTGGTGAGTAGGCTATTAAAATCACAGGCGCTAGCCCAGATGCTCCATAGCCCGTCTCATCAGACGTCAGCTATTCTACACCCCCCTGAGATTCCTCCTTCAACTCTCCTACAGAGTTCGGAGCCGGAGATTATTGGGACCGTGACTGTTGCTGCTTCGGAGCCGATACCACACCTTTCAGCTCCGTTGTCCTCGACTCCTATCTCCTCCTTGAGACCTTCCTTGGAGGGATCCGGGCGTCGGGCTTCCCTAGTCAGTTCCGAGGGGGCGAGTGGCATTGGACCCTTGTCCGACCCCGTTCTCCCTCTCGGAGCTTCGGCCTTGTTGAGCTCAGCCCCAACATCTGCTTCGGAGCCTTCCCTTTCGGTGGGACCAGGGATCCCTGTTTCTTCGGAGCGGGATCTCTCGGCCCTCCCTGGAAGGGGAGCCTTCGAGGTGATGAGGAGATGAGGAGTGTGCTAGCCCCAGAGCTTAGCCAGCAGTTGGTTCCTTTAGCTCCTCCCTCTATGGTGCCTGTAGATGCCTCTTCCCGCTCTCTTGTTCCCAGACCCAGAGATCCATCGCCCCAGGTTTCCCCATTGGGAAGGACTTACTCTTCCGAGGTTTCTCCTGATCCTTCAGGTGAACCCCCCGCATAAGAGGACCTGCAAGAGGAAGCATTTAGACTCCCCTGAGTCTACAACATCAGATACCGATTTAGATGAGTCGGAGGGGTCCCCAAGATCTCCCTCTGAGGATGTCTCCTTTTCAGACATCCTTGAACTCCTCAAACAGAGGGGGAACTGGCCCTCCATTAATCCCTCTGAGGATGAATCGGTATACCTGGAGGCTTTTGGATCTCGACCCTCCACCTCCTGGGTGTCTCCGCCTTTCGACCCCCTTATGGAAGTCATAGCTCGAAAGGCGTGGGCATCTCCTGATTCAGTGGAACCAGTCCCCAGGAGACCTTCAAAGTTTATCATGGCCCCCGCTGAAAAGCAGTTTCTTACTAAGGGTGTCCCGGTTGATGCCATGGTGGTGAAAGACACTTTAACCAGGTGCGAGCAGGATGGCAAGACTCTTTCTGCCGTAGGAGTCCGTTTCTCCACTCCTTCTAGACCTTACCCCAAAGGTCAGAAGGGAGGGAAAATGTGGTTCCGGAAATCACAAGGAGTCACGCCTGATGCACGTGGTCAGTTTACCCCCAGAGGCAGAGGGGGTAATAATAATAACAGACGCCGCCCTAGGGGCAGAGGGGGTCCGCAGAACCAGGGCTCCAGAGAGCCTCTCTCTGACAAGCCCTTCCAGCATCCCTGATGTGTTGCCCGACTGCCCACCCTTGGAGGCAGTCTGGGGAAGATTGTTGCTGTACCCAGAAGCCTGGCTTTCCCTCTCTCAAGACAAATGGGTACAGTCGATCATATCCGAGGGTTACAAGATTCCTTTCGAGGAAAGCCCCTTCCCTCAAGAGGTTCCCTTCCAGACGTACCACCCGTTCTAAGGGAAATTGCAAAATTAGAGGTGTCAAAGCTTCTAAAGAAAAGGGCCATCCAGCCAGTACCAAAAGATCATTTAGAGTCCGGAATCTACTCAAGGTTCTTTTTGGTCCCCAAAAAGACGGGAGACTGGAGACCAATATTAGACCTCAGCAGGCTCAACAAGTCTGTCAAAAAGACAAGATTTCGGATGGTCACACTTCAATCGATTTTGCCCTTTCTGGGCAAAGACAACTGGATGTGCTCCATAGACCTTCAGGATGCGTACTATCATATAAAGATTCACAGATGCTCCAGAAGTTTTCTCCGCTTTCGGCTGGGGACCAGTCATTTTCAATTCAGAGCCCTGCCCTTTGGCCTCACTACAGCCCCCAGAGTGTTCACCAAATGCATGGCAGTGGTCACGGCTCACCTGAGATGTCAAGGATTCCAGGTGTTTCCGTATCTCGATGACTGGCTCCTCTCAGCCACCACCAGGCATCAACTTCTCCAAGCCAGAGATTACACTCTACGTCTCTACGGTCACTTAGGAATTTCAGTCAACTTCAAAAAGTCTTCCTTGTCGCCCTGCCAATCTATTACCTTTATAGGTGCAAATCTAGACACTTCTCGGATGTCAGCAAACCTAACAAGTCAGAGAATCCTAGATATCCAAAACCACGTTCGGATCATCCTGTCCAGCAAAAGGGCACAAGCCAGGTTGGTCCTGAAAGTGTTGGGCCTCATGGCAGCTGCCATAACACTTCTTCCTCTGGCCCGCTTTTACATGCGTCTCCTACAATGGATGTTGTTCACCCAATGTTCCTTCCAGCAGCTTCCCATGTGTCACAAGATTCTGGTGACACAAACCTGCAAGAACCATCTATCTTGGTGGATTTCCTCTCCTCTAGTTCATCAGGGCAGACCATTTGTTCCCCCGGCCCCGGTAGCCACGGTCACTTTGGATGCCTCCCTGATCGGGTGGGGGGGGGGCATTATCAAGGCAGGATGGTTCATGGCACATGGCAACCATTCGAATACCACCTGCACATAAATGTCCTAGAGATGAGAGCAGTGCTTTTAACGTTGCAAGCCCTCAACGACTTTCTCCCTTTAGGGACTATTGCAGTTCACACGGACAACATGTCTGTCGTGTGGTACATCAACAAGCAGGGCGGAACCAAGTCCTATCCCTTGTGTCGAGAAGCTCTCAGACTTTGGCAATGGGCGATCTCCTCTCATCAGTTTCTGGTAGCAATGCATATCCCTGGGAAAGCCAACATAATAGCGGACAGATTGAGCAGAGCTATTCTCATGCCTCACGAGTGGTCTCTCAAGCAATCCATTGTGGAGGAGATTTTTCAGAAGTGGGGCTGCCCATGCTGCGATCATTTTGCTACACCCCAAAACAGCAAATGCCCAGACTTCTTCTCTCTCTTCCCACTTACGGGCCATCCCCCCAGAGACGCTCTTACCCAAGATTGGCCCTGGGGACTTCTTTATGCCTTTCCTCCCTTTCCTTTGATACCACAAGTACTCCAGAAAGCTACCGTCTTGAGAGCCAAAATGATTCTCATTGCCCCTTACTGGCCTCGACAAATTTGGTTCCCGTTCCTTCATCGCCATCTTTTGGTGCGGCCTTGGCATCTAGACCCAGTTCCAGATCTTCTGACCCACCAGTCGGGTCAACTGCACCGGTCCGTTCCTTCTCTCAACCTCACAGCTTGGTTGCTCCACTTCCTTCCTTAGCCAGGCTTCCTATGATCTCTAACCCCGTTAGAGATATCATAGTAGCTTCTCTTAAGTCCTCTACCAGGAGGATTTATTCTAGCAAGTGGAAACGCTTCTCTTTTTGGGCAATATCTAAGAACATAGACCCCTTTACTGCCCCTATTCATTCGGTCTTGGATTTCCTTGCGGAAATTTTTCACTCGGGTTCTTCGTCTTCCACAGTCAAAGTTCAGTTGGCTGCAATCTCGAACTTCCATGTCGGCTTTGCAGACCACAACATTATGTCCCACAAACTTTGTAAAGCCTTTCTCAAAGGAGTGTTCCTTCTTAAACCCCCTGTTAGAGATCCTCCACCACAGTGGGACTTAAATTTAGTGCTGACATCCTTGATACTTCTCCCTTTCGAACCGGCTGCTTCATGTTCATTAAAGTTTCTTTCTTGGAAGACACTTTTTCTAGTTGCTATTACCTCGGCTAGAAGAGTGTCTGAACTTCATGCCCTCTGTGTTCGTCCCCCTTATTTGGTCTTCCACAAAGACAGAGTATCCTTGAGAACCAACCCATCCTTTTGCCCAAGGTTGCTTCTAAGACAAATTTAAACCAATCCATTGATCTCCTGTATTTTTCCAAATTATTCTAACAGGGCGGAACAAAAATTGCATTACCTAGATGTTCATCGCCAACTTAGATATTACTTGGACAGAACAAAGCAATTTAGGAAGTCCGATCAGCTCTTCCTGTCTTATGCTGAAAATAGAAAAGGTCTCCCTGTTTCTAAAGTGACCTTATCTAGATGGCTATCTTCCACCATTTCTGACATTTATCAGCTTAGGGGCAAACAGCTGAACTCAAAACCTAAAGCTCATTCTACAAGAGGTCTAGCCACTTCTACAGCCTTTCAGGCTAGACTACCCTTAGATACTATTTATGCAGCAGCCACTTGGGCCACTCCTCATACCTTCGGTTCTCATTACAAATTGGATTTGGCCTCCAGGGACAGGGCAAGCTTTGGTTCCACTGTTCTCAAGAGTCTGTTCCATTGAGCCACCCAGGATAGAGGTGCTAGGGACGCGGTACCATCCAGCAAGAATGAAGGCGAGATTGACAACTTAACATTTAGAAGTTATGTACCTACCATAACGTTCCATGTTAGTTGTCTTCTCTCGCCTTCTTTCTTGCGTCCCTCCCTCCTGTCCCCCTAGCCTGGACAGACCTTGATCTCCCCTTTTCTCTGGAAGATTCTTCTTCCTTGGACACCAGATAGTTCTTGTCCTTGATTACCTGGTTTCCATTACAGCCTTTTTAGGTTAGTGTTTCTCTTTCCTTAGTGGAAAGTTTTTATAGGCAGTTTTTCCTCTAGATACCAAACGAGATCTGGGTAATTATCGCCTTGCATCATGGGATATGGGGCTGCCTCGAGCTGGTAAAAGTGACTCTCGAGCTTAGCAAATGCCGAGTTGGAGCCGAGGATCGGCTCCGAACCCATCCAGCAAGAAAGAAGGCGAGAGAAGACAACTAACATGGAACGTTATGGTAGGTACATAACTTCTAATTTTGTCTGATAAGTGAACTGTATCTGTAGTTGCAATATTCTGCTTTGTTTTATGTGAAGTTTTTCTCCCTGGGCCTCTACTGAAAATGGACATATATTCAGTTAGACTAGCCCGGTCAGCAAATGTAAAATAAATAAAATAAAAATAAAATATAAAAGCTAATATGTTTAACATTGTTAAAATATTTCTATTTTTTTTGTTACTGAGGATCGCTTGTCTGTGATGAATAAAGGGTTGTTGCTTTGGAACACTACCCGGGTTTCATGATTTTTGGGAATTATTGTGACTGAGCTCATCAACAAAGTTTTAAGACCACTAATTTCTTTGTTTTTTAAGACAATATTTTTGAAACAACTGTTTATAGATTGTTCGTATCAGGGTGAGAAAGAAACAGCATGTGAAAAATGTCTGTAAGCAAGTGAAGAAGTGCCCATTCATCTGAAAACTTGAAAGTCATTGTCCAGTCCTAAAAAGTTATTATGGTTTGTGTGACGCTATACAGCATCAGATGGAAGAAAGTGAAGGGTGAGAAGTACAGAGAAGGGAAAGTAGTAGTGTGTGCATTTCATTTCTAATATGCTTTGCTACGCAGAATGAAATCTTGAGTGTTCTTAAGCATGTATCTGTTGATTTTCTCCCTGTCTAATATAAGAACGTGCTGACAGAGTTAGAAAAGCATTAGAAAAATATAATATTTGTTCGAGTAGAAAGTTCTATCGTTGGATTTGGAACCATCAACGAATCAGGGACAAACTTCAACAGAATCTAGGGACAAATCCAGAAATAATCAGGGACACTTTTAAAATATTAGTAATATTAATTTAAGACGTTGACAGAATAAGAGAAAGTGAGTTAATATACATTTTCCAAACTGAAAGAAGTCAATAAATCTTATGTATTGTTATTATTTATCAAGTAAAATTTACCACTTTTTTCTCCAAAAGTCACAAGTTATAGAAGGAATTAAGAGGGACAGCACTAAAATTTGAGTCAAAATCAGGGACCTCCCTAAAAATCATGCATAGTTGAGAGGTATGTTTGAAAATCATACATAAAATGGAATGTCATAAACAAGTAGTAAAGAGATCTTAGCAAAATTAATGCTGTAGTGTTCATTTTTAATTGACCAGTGGTTGTGCTATGATTGTTACAATAATGTTACTTTTAATGAAAGGAAATATAAAATGTTATAAATTCTGCCATTAGAGGAGACAGGACCTTGATCTCCTAGTCTCCCAAATATGTGTTTCTTTGTGCAATAACAAGATCATTATCCTTTGCTTAACTATCTCTTGTGAAAGTTATTTGGTACCTTAACACCTGTCTGCCTGGAAGTCCATTTCTAAGGACATGTCGATAAGGACATTTATATTCAGAATATACAACATCCTCTTCCAAGATCAACCAATGCTGTTATCCCTTCACTTCCCTGAGGTTGTACACCATCCAAAAAAAAAAACATTGCGGGAGTTATCAAACATCCTGTCAAGAAATATCCCTCCAGAAGTCCATCCAGACCAAAATGATTAGGATATCATTCCAGACTCCTTTTTGTGCCCAAAAGACAAAAAAAACCTTAAGCCAGTATTAGACTTAAATGGCCTAAACACCCTTATTCCCATTAGTCGATCTTCCCTGTCTACCTGAAGGAGAGTGGATATACTCTTTTGGATTCTAGGATGATAATTTCCACCAAAAAGTTAAGGGGGTTCATATATTTCTGGGTTGTAGCAGCCATTTACAGCTATGGGCATTTCCATTCACTATTTTCTCAGTCTCATGGTGTTCACCAAATGTAGGCCCATAGCTGAAGTTCATCACAAGCTACAGGGAAGACCATACTTGGGTGACTTTCTTCCACTTGTGCCATCAGTTCAGGCCCTATTTCAATGGAGTCTGTGCTCAGAATGTTCCACCATGTAGGTATCACAGAGACTCTTGCAAAGTTCCACTTGACCCTACTTCTGCTCTTGACATTCACTTAGTGCCATTTCGACACCATATATTGTAGTACACGTTTACGACCAGCATGGATTTTTCCTCTGGAGGCCTTGGTTTCCAAGCTTGAGATATCCAATGAGGTTTCAGCTCAGCCATGCTTGATGAGCTGAGGATTAATGGTACCTACTATCCCAATGGCAACCCATGCTAGCCTCCACATAAAGTGTTTTAACTGACTGTCACGGTCCAGTGTTCTCAGAGTTTAGACCGTATATGCCATCAAACCAAGTCTCGAAATATATGAAACTGCACCTTCAGTTGTGAATGGTGACACCTGCCATTTGCCCATACTACTTCTCTCAGTCACTATGGACTATGGAAATGTCTGCCCTAGGTGGCCAGACACTTAAATGTGCAGATGGTTCAAGGTGTCTGGAGATCTTTTCAAATCATTTTTCATGAAAATGATAGCAATTCTCTTGTCTTTGTCAGTTTTCCAGTATTCTGTACCTCACGTCATGGTTGCCATCCACTCAGTCAAAATAGCAGTGGTTTGGAACATAGGCAAGCAAAGGGAGATGCAGTCTTACACTGTGTGCTGAGAAGCCATAAGAGCAGATTATCCAGTCAAACTGGTTTCTGTAGACAACCATATTCCAGGGGTAGGCCACTTGCCAAGAGGACAGACTGAGTCAGTGTCTCTTAACGGCGAGTGGTTCCTTGCCGTACTGTGATTCAAAAGCTGCTTTATGGCAATAGCTTTAAATTCTGAGACTCATACATGTGAGTTCCAGAACAGTGAGACTCAATGTGTGGAAATAAGGATTTAAATACCAGCTCTGAGACTTCTGTGTTTTGTACACTCTTGTATCCATGGTCTGGAGATTGTGGAGATAGTTGGGGATGCAGTCACCCACACTTAGGGGAAGAAGGCCTTCCTTCTATAAAATAACATCAAAGAAGAACAGTGGCTATCAACCATCAACATAACAGCTATAAATAAATGCAGTCTGAGGGCCATGCTGCTCAACGCTAGAAGTCTAAATCTCAAGATGAACTTGCTCGAAGCATGCCCTAAAATGGAGAATATTGACATTTCTGCTGTAATGGAGACCTGGTTTAAAGCAGCAGAAAGCACTCCTGCGCTACCAGGCTATAACTCATTCCACACCTTTTGGCCCCAGAACATGGACCAAAGCTCCAAAGGCAGTGGTGTCTCCATATTCATAAAGGATATGCACACCTCCAGACTAGTAGCCCAGCATAACGCATCTGAGATACTTCAGGTACAACTAACACTGGGTAAGATGGTGATTCAGGTTGTAGACTGCTATAGGTCCCCAACTATGTCCCAAGACCCTCACTCCAAGCTTCTAAGCATGCTGGAAACAATTAGGGTCCAACCCAAAACTCTTATACTAGGTGACTTCAATTACCCCTCCATCAACTGGGAAAATTACTCATGCATCAATACACTGGCCCAAAGCTTTCTGGAATTCATCAGTTCCAATGCCTTGGACCAGCTCATTCTTACCCCCACTAGAGGAAGCAACATCTTTGACCTGGTTATTACTAACATGGGCAACCATTGCTGTACACCAATAGTCAGTTCCTCCCTGGTTAGATCCGACCACAAACTAATCACCATGGAAATCCACATCTCACCCACACCCCCCGCAAAGGTAACCACCATGACAAACTTCTCCAAAGCTGACTTTGGGCTCCTAAAAACAGAGGTGGCTAACTTCACAGCACCTGTGTCAATGGAAAATAGATGCACAACTGCCAAATCATACACCAATACACTGTACGAACATGTACACAAATACATGGAACTAGCCATACCCAAAAGAACCAAGACGCTCTCCTCCAAAAAAAGGAAGCCAATCTGGTGGTGCCCTGCCATTAATAAACTCTACAACAGAAGGAAGAAACTGTTGCAGAAAAAGGTGAAGTCCCAAGACTAGAAAAACTCCCTTATTAGCCTCAACAAAAAGTTGAGATCCCATCATCAAAACCTCTAAAGCCAGCTATGAAGGCAGAATTGTGGCAGACAGTAAAAACAACCACAAAGCCTTCTATAGTTATATCAAGAATCTCCATGGCAATACCCAGGTTTGCTCTGAGTTACTGCACAATGGTACCTCCTACACTGGGCCAACAGATATTGCCAACATACTGGCCGACAGTTTCAGTGCCAACTTTACCCCCCTCTCCCCCCTCCTAAAGGACCAATCACAATACCAGAGGAATTCTTGGCACCCAGCATTACTGCAGCACAGGTTAAAGCTGCATTGTCCAAGGCCAAGAATACAGCTTCCATGGGACCTGACAATATGCCTGGATGTGATTTAAATAAACGACAAAGTGAAACGGCACCACATCTGTGTGCCCTGTTCAATTACAGCCTCACCTCAGGCTTTGTCCCTACCGAATGACACACTGCTACAGTCATCCCTCTCTATAAAGGGGGAGTGACTACAGACCCTGGGAATTATCACCCCATTAGCCTGACAAGTCTGATATGTAAGGCTGTGGAGCGCATCATCATGAACCTAATTAACAATGATCTAGATCCCATGCAATTTGGTTTTGTGAAATGTAGATCATGCCTGCTCAACCTGGTTGACTTCTTTGAGTCTGTCACCAGAGCTGTGGATGAGAGCATGGCAGTTCATACAGCCTACCTCGATGTGGCTAAGGCCTTTGATACAATTCCCCACTCAGGAATTATTGATAAACTCACCAAACTAGGCATCAACCCCTATGTCACTAGGTGGGTTGCAAATTGGCTCACAGATAGAACTCACAGTGTGAAAGTACTGGACTCAAGTCAGACTGCCGACCAGGAATCGGTTGTGGGTCCTCACCCATTTGGCATCTACTTCTCAGAAGTCCAGGCCAACACGGAGGAACTCTGGCTAACCAAGTTTGCAGATGACTGCAAGCTGGGAGCCATTATTAACTCCCAAAGTAATGTAGACATCCTACAGAAAGGCCTCACTGAGACCATTGATTGGTGTCAAAACCATGACCTTAAGCTTAATGCCAAAAAATGTGTCGTCATCCCCTTTGGGAAAAACTCAGTTCCCACTAATTACCACATCGATGAGAGCCCACTGAACACTGAAGGCATTATAAGAGATCTGGGAACACAGGTTGACAGCAACCTCTCCTTCAACCACCACATTGCCACTGTGGTCAGAAAGTCCTTCTATATGACACATCTCATTACCAAGGGTTTTGCATCCAGGAAGAAAGAGGTCATCATCTCTCTCTACTCTTCCCTCATTAGGCCAGTCATCGAGTATAATGCCCCATTTGGTATGTACCTCACTAGACACATGCAACAGCTGGAAAGACCCCAAAGTACCTCATGAAGAGGATCCTAGGCCTTCAACAGATGTCCTACATGGACAGACTAAAAAAACTCCAGCTATTCTATGTCTCATATCGTCTACTAAGTGGCGATCTCTGCTTGACTTACAAAGCCATGTCAGACCCAGCTCTGTTAGAAATGCTACATCTAAAGAAATCTAAATCCCTCCGCAGCACACGCTCCAAAGACCTCAACCTCATTACCACAATCAACACAATATGCTGGAGGGACAAGTTCATAACCCAGAGACTGCCCATGCTCTGGAATAGACTTCCCATACATGTCAAGCAGAGCACCTCACTGGCCCTCTTCAAGAGAAATCTTGATGAGTGGATGGGAAGTAGAAACTTCACCCTGGGGATCACTGCAGTGGCTCTGCTTGATAGAGGCACTGGGAACTAACATCTCGCGGCACGATGCCAGGGCACTTCTGTGGGCTAGGCTTGTAAAGGCTCCAGGGCCTAGTACACACCTATGAACCTATACACACACACTGTTCTTTGCTTTCACTTCTTGTTTTTTCTAATTCCAGGACTCACGTTTATGTGATTCGGACCACTTACATAGTTTAAATTCAGATCAGGTATAAGAACCTGATAGTGCTCCTCTCTCACTACCGCCTTAACCACCTGTATTCCTAACTGCGCACCTTGTACAAATCTACAAACCCTCATGACCCCCTGGCTACCTCCTGCTATCCTACTCCATATCTAAACTATGGAACTCCCTCCATCCCTTCGCAATACTCCAAACCACACCAGCTTCAAATCTGTCTTGTACTTCCACCTATCTTCAAAATGGACATGCCCATGCCACTCCCCAACATAACTTCTCCCTCTAGCTACTGTCATCTCCATCCCCTGCTACACCTACTTCTCATACCATTACTTTGTCTACTACTACAGTCCATTAAACCAATACTGGACAACCTTGTGCTGCACCTTGGCTAACCTTGTTAGATTTTCTTATATCAGTAAATGTATCTAACTTTTTACATACAAATTTTCCAACAATGTTCTATTATATGTATTTCTTTGCATGACTGTATTATACCTTATATGTATTATGCTGTATTCTCAGCCTGATTTAGATGATTATACTGCTTTGTGTATGCTTGTAATTGTTCATTGGAGCTTTTCTCCCTGGGCCTCCACTGAAAACATGCTCTTCTTGGCCCAGTGGATTTCCCCAGTCATCAAACTGAAATAAATAAATAATAAATAAATGTTTGCAGTGAGTCTGATAGTGGAGAAGAAGCTGAAGATGAAGAAAGAATCCACCTAAGTATACTTAGACTTGGAGAAAGCATATGACAAGGTGCCCAAAAAGCTGATTTGGTCAGCCTGTGATGGTTCAAAGGCCTGGAAACATTTAGTAGAATTACTACAGGTCGGCTGTTTCAGGGTACCATTCTGACCATGATAGTGTTGATGGACTATATCAGCAAACAGATTGGAGGGGACAAATCAATAAAGCTTATGGTTCATAGGTAAAGTTGTGGCACAAGCAGCCTCTGAACATGAACTTCAGCAAATGATAAGGAAACAAAATGCAAAACAAAAGGCATATGACATGAAACTAAGTAAAAGCAAGACAGCTGTAATGGCATCAAAAGGAGAAATTAGATTAAGTTGAAAACTGAGATAGAAGGGAAAATAATGCAACAAGTTAGCTTCAAGTATCTGAGAGGTGTGTCTGAGGAAAAGGGAAGTCAGAATGAGGAGGTCAAAGCTAGAATCAAAGGTGGTGCGGCCAACTGGCATAAAGTGTCAGGGTATTGTGTGATTGAAGAAATGACAAGCTGAAAAACAAGGTGTACAAAACAGTGC
>NC_056750.1:648189279-648204279 GCF_019279795.1 Protopterus annectens
CCCAGCTAACCTGCCACTCCTGGTGTTTCTTCACAACTCGCAGCTCTCTGATTTCATTCAGTAGTGGTTCAAGATTCATGGTATGCACCGAAAAGGATTGCTGTGAGTGAGGAGAAAGAGAAGGCTTTGAACAGTCTTAAAGATTATGTTGTCAGGTGCACTGGCCTGTCAGCTAAATCCTAGATTCTCCTGCTGTTGGAGGTAGAACATCAGTGGTAACAGTACACCGGATGTAGGAGAGTTTCTGTCCTCTCATGACTTTAGACATTGTATTGACAGAAACATCTTTGGTCACCTGCTTAGGGTAGCATAGTTTTTGATGGGTAAAGAACTTTTTTCATACCAGTCTGCCATACAGTGTTTACACAATTACCTGAGAACCAAGCACATTTTTCAGTTGTGGATTTCGGGGCTGTATTTAAAAATCCTTGTAAGTAAGTTTCCTGTTTTTTTTTTTTTTTTTGAGAAATTGTTGTAAATATATTATGAAAGTGATGTCAAATGTAGTAAACTAAATAATACCAAAGTCTCTGAAACATAGATAAGGACTGAATTGAATTTAAAAACACCACAGTTATTTCAGCTACACAAGACAGCCTATTTATTTTCGCTTCTTCTAGCCTTTAGCCAAAGAAATATATTTTAATTCCTAAGCATTAGCCTTTGCCCAGAGATTTATGGAAGTTGTAGTCCTCCAGCTTCACAATGCTGTTAGAAAGGGAAATGAGGAATAACTACATTTCCCGTGATTCTCTTTGCAGCTCCTGCACCTGCTCAGTGTCCCCAGTCTGTCCCCTATTGATTATTCTATTGTGTTGAAGAGTGAGTAAGTGAGAGTGTGTGTGTGCGTGTGTGTATGCCTGGCTCTGAATGAATTGGAAAACCTCAGTGTTGTAAATCAATGGGAAGCCACTCTGAGAGCCAAAACCCCAGCACCAGCCAAGCACCATTGATTTTTCTTCCCAAGGAAAAACATTTTCACTTCTCCCTCCTGCAGCAAGCTGTAAGTGCATTGATTTTTCAATCTTTCTCTCTGTCTCTCTCTCTCTCGCTTGCTCTTGCTCGCTCTCTTTTGCTCTTGCTCTGTGTGTACAGGCTATGTTCTTTTTTCTCTTAAAACCCCCTCCTTCCCACAGCATTTTATATAGAGGCTGTGCTAGGGAAATTGCAGCCATGCAGAAGATAAGGTGTGTGTATGTATTTTTAGTGGGACGGGGGGTAAATGGAGGGGTTCTATAAATAATTTTTGCTAAAACAATGTAGGAAAATATGGTCATAATTATATTATGTTTCATTCATGGCATTTACTTTTTGTTCTTCAGCATGGTGGTAAATGTATTGCAAGGTTCATTGTACTATGATCTGTCTGAAGTGTACATTATTTTTCTGCATGCATAGTATAGAAAATGTGTAAAGTCAGCTGAGGTTATGCTGTATGAACATGTATTTGCTTACTCTCTTTCTTTCTGACTTGTGCAAGAGTATAAGTAGTGATTTATCATACCAGAAGATATAAAATGCATTGTATCAATTTTGTTATAAAAATCCTTCTCTAAGCTATGTGACTATTGCGTACACAATCATCTATACAACCAAATAAAACATGTATAGGTTTGTGAATATACTAAAGATATAGTTTGGAAAGAGGGTGTATGTCTGAATGTATGCATGTTTATATAAATAAATACTGTGTATTATGTTAAAACACACACACATACACACACAGTGATGTACTTATGCTCTTCACTCTGTTTACATAGCTGCAAATGATTTCTGTGAACCAGTTTTGTATTGTGTCTTTTCTATGCAATTGTGTTTATCTGTTAAGTTAATATAGCATATTTTTACAAAACTATGTTTTAAACTGATAAAATGACCTTTAAAAGAGATTATGGTGTGTGTGCGTGTGTGTGTGTGTCTTTATTTCAGTGCCTCATATTTTCTTAGCAAAGACAGCTTGTCGACACTTTACTCTTTTAAGACACCGTTAAGAACTCGTTTTTATTGATTTTCAATCTTTCTTTTCTCTCTCTCTCTCCATCTCCCTCCCTCACTCTGTCTTGGTGTGCAAGAAGAGAGCAGTGGAATGAGGTTCACAAAATGACAGTGGGCCGTTCTACAGGGAAATTATTCTTTTTGCAATTTATTGCACCACACATATTTAAAAATTAATGGGCACATCAGTTTTCCTGATTGCATCTTTATATAGGATGATGTGTTTAGAGGCTTCTTCAAACAATAACATGGGTAAAACAGTTAAAGGGAACCTGATATTTTCTGGTTCCCTTTTGTATTGGTATTGCCTTCGTGGGCACTGATTAGTACTGCTTATATTCTTTAGAAAGAAATTTCATATATTTTAGTTACTGTTCATCATGTTTACATAAAATATCAAGTAGGCATCATTTCATCTCCTTCCTTTCCTATTTTCTGCATGTAACATTTAAATACTAAATATATTTTAATAATGTCCAAATGTACTTATAATGTTGAACCACAGCCTTGCAAAATACAAATGCAGAAAATTTTCTGCACTTTAATGCACTGACATCTGTTTATTTCACTGGTATGTTTTCTTAGCTACCATAGAAGATATACTATAGTTATTTATGTAAATCATTTATTTAAAGGGAATGTCTTGGTCCTATTCAGTAAGTGTTTCCTTTTCTGACTTTCTCTGCTCACTACTTGTTCAAAGTGGTAACCCAGCTTCATGTGTAGTTCTCTGTCACCTTTACTCTTCTTATCAATAACAGTCTGCCTGTCAATCCACTGGTGATATGTCTTTTCCTGATCTTCAAGGCAATGTTGATTATTGTGGACTGAACTGCATGGATATTTAATGCATTGTACGATTCAGACTTTAAAATATTTGTTACAGTAAAATATATTTAATGGATCAGTAACAAAATGGAAAGACATGAATTGTGTGTGTACAGTATACAATGCACATAAAATATTTCAGCAAATTTTGTATTCTTTAAGCTGTTTGAAAACAGGTTATTGGAAGAACTCAAATAAGAAAGGTGTTCTTTTCCAAGATCAGTGCACACAGACACACACACACACACGCACACACACACACACACACACACACACACACACACACACACACACACACACACACACAAACATGCATGTGTAGAAGTGTCTTGGTTTGCCTGTCTATTTATGTGCATCGGATGGCATGTCCATATACTACTGCAGATAAGCTGTCCCTTTTCATGTTAAAATGTAATATTTTTGAATAGGCCTGATGAAATCATGTTTATACCAAAATCTGCTATATTGGTTAAGACTACTGTCTTTATGACAAGCAGTCTAGCACAAAATACCAAGCATTGTGCAACCTCTGAAAAGTCAAACATGACAGAAGAAAAGCTAAGATTATTTTATTCAGATAGGGGTGGTTTTAACATGCAATTTTCAGGTTATGGATATATCTGATGAAATTTTACTTTATTGGTGTCACTACTTAGAATTCTACAATTTTAAACTGTCTAAAAGTCAATGCATCATTATTATGTATATATGCATTTCTTTTTTGTACATCATTTATTTGAAGTAGATATGCATTCTAAGATAATTTTACATTCCCTTTAATGGTCATAAAAGTTGGTGGAAGAAGAAGTAAAACTTTGTATGCAAATTTTCAGGTAATATTTGAGAGTCTGGTTTAAGGAAGCTATGAATAAAATAAATTACATGTAATGTCTAAAATAACTCATCTGAAATGAATGTAAATACTAATAATAGTGTTGTTTGTCTTTTGTAATGTGATAAGGCCTGTGGAGTGACTTAATTAATATGCATGTGGTAGTTGCAAAGCTCAAACTTAGGTCCTCAGAATGGATTTCATTTTTGTTAATATGATAACCACTGGGCTAGAAGGCAGTCAGATGCTGGCTGCACTTAATTACAAGATAAAAGCCCACTTCTTAGCAACAGTCATATTTTCTTGAATACAAGCTGAAATTAAGAAGAATAATATGAGAGAAAAATAAGCTGCTAGTTGCATAGTTACTGAACTAAATGTTTAATAGTGGCAACCTTAAACTAGTGTACCTAATAACAGGTAAAAGGCTGAGATGTCAATTTTCCTCCAAGGAAATAAAATTATATATTACATTTTAATGCCATAATGAAATAAGGTTACTATCACTTGACAAACACAAACACACATAAATTCATGTGTGCTCATGCTTAGACACACACACAAACACACACACACACACACACACACACACACACACACACACACACACACACACACAGAATATATACGTACACACTTAAACACACTGGAAACCAAGTGAATTGTGATACAGATGGGCAATACACCCAAAAGGAGCACATCCTTCCTAGGATAAGGAGCACACTGCAGCTGATGCATGGCTGGCTCAATGATTTGAGACACACAACACATGTGTCTCAATGATTTGAGACACACAACATGTGTCACACTTGAATGTATTTCAGAGGTCACCAGGTACATTGTTACATTGCAAGTTCTGTCATCTAATAGGGTCGGTATCTGGCATTTGCTCAGAGATACTCATCATGAGGCTGTCCTATCACTAGCTTACTGTTGATGAAGGTCTAGTGGATACAAATAGCACCTTTACCTTGGTTCTAACTTAGGGGTAAGTCTAGACATCTGGAGTGAACAGGCCATGAAAAGCACAGCAAGTAAAAGAGATGTTTTTTGCAACTCCAAGACCTTGTCGTAAGATACAAGTCATGTTTTCTTGACTATCACAAAATCATCAAAATGCATGTGGTTTTATATAGTCACATGAAAAGCATATCATAACTGAAGGGAAATGTGTATATTTATGCAGCTTTCTTATAAGACACTTCTAATGTCCTTTACAGCTCTGGTGCAGGAATCTGCTGCAAGGTATGCAGTTTCAGCAGTAGAACAAGTCAGAAAGCATAATGCAAGAAGCAGTCAAAGATGGTTTGCATAAGAAAATGTAAAGGCTAAAATGGGTATATTGCTTTTATTTATAAGGTAACAAAATAAAGTACAGAAAGGTACACAAGTGTATATATTAGCATTTAAGGATGTGGGACAGAACAACAAGGAAATTATACATTAGTGTTACATGTTCTTAAACTACTGACAGTGATGTTCATAGTAGAAGAGCCATCATGTGACATATTGCAAATGTCACCCCTCCTTTAAGTTTGCCCTGTAAATGTAAATATTGTTAAAGCAACATACCAACACTGTATCATGTCTTTACAGTAACCTCAAAGAATAAAAAAAAAAATCATGGATTTGCAAAGTTTCTGTGGGCTTTTAAACTCAGCGTTTAATTTGCATGTTGTTCCGCATTTTATTTTAACAACATGTGAATGTAACAAGCATATACTAACATACACTACTGATTTAGGCAGAGTCTGCAACCAGTCTATGCTATAGCAGAAAGATTCTAATTTCACTGATATGAAGCAGGTAGAATAAGCAATTTGAGATATAGACAAAGAGTGTGCGCAATCACATGAATGTGTGTGTATGTAAATACATACATACATATATATATATATATATATATATATATATATGTTGTATACACATATGTACATATGTATTATCTGTCTAGCTATATATATATATATATATATATATATATATATATATATATATATATATATACATACATACATCAGAAAGGAAGAACTGAGTTTCAAAATCAGACTGAGAGGTTTAATTCCAAATATGGGACATATGATGCTGCAGTCAACAACAGCAAGTTACAGTAGTGATGTCTTCTTCTATTGGGATTTTGCACTGTACTTGCAGACAGAACACTGTGAATTAAAGCTATATAGGTCTGCTTACTGCTGCATTTAAAGCTTTTGCTTGTTCTCTTTCCTGGAAGATTAATTTCTTTTATTTTCCCTCCTGGTCTTAGTGTTGTACATGAAAGCCATGGTGCCACTGAAACTTAGAAACTTGTGCACTGACTAATGTAGTATGCCAGTAAAGAAAGAGAAGAAAAAACTTCAGCATGTCATTTATGATCATGTCTACCTTATTTCTTACTAATTTGATGTTTGCATTAATTTCTTATATTTACATGGGATTCTTTATAGCATGCAATGTTAATAGTTTATGATGCTATATTATGATAATAATAATTGATATTTGTTGTAAATTCAAGTCGGGGCTCACCACCACTGAGGATAAAGTTAGATAGACTAGTGGGTGGTATTGTGATACCTAACACTATCATCAGATAATCAGCACCAGGAAAAATGATCTTCTGTACTACACACAATTCCACTGACCCTTGAGCTAAAAATAAGTTTTAGCATAGTCACACTGCCACCACAGAAAGATGTACTCCCACCTCAGACTGAGGTGGAGATCCACCTCTCGAGAATAGCACTTTTATCCTCTCTTGAGCTCAGCACTCACTAATAGAATAACAATGAATGAATGCACATATGGTATCTAACTTGGCTGAATATACTTGTCCAGCTGGTGAATCGCCATAACAGGGAGAGGAGGTCACTTCCGTCAGTGTACATAATGCAAACATGACTGACTCGCTGACAGGAAAATAATAAATAATAAATTCTACCAAGAGCTTTTTCATCTGCAGATGACTGGTGCTTGTACTGATTGTAGCATATGTCTGTTTTAGGGCAGTACATGCCAACACACCTTTCATATTGCATATAGTAAGCTAATATTCTAGCATGTATACTGCACAGCTTCCACAATACTGGGTAAATCAGAACAACTCTGTGCTCAGGATGGGAATGATACCTCATGCTATATCAAGTATAAGCAGGCTTGTATAGTGCTTTTTGTTGAGAGCTGCACCTCAATGCTGCATCAGCACTCTTGCAACAAACTGTATTTCAGAATAGCATCATCAAATGTAGGAATTCAAGGACGATAATAACTAGTAATGCCTTTATGAAGAGCAGACTGATCTGTATCCTTATTTCTCAGGATTTATACTGGAAATATTTATGAGGAAATGTAATCTTTTGAGAGGTGGATTTGCCACCTATAGGAGGCAGAACACTCCAGCAGAAATCTGCAAAGAATGTTTTAGGAAAAGGAAGTGACTCTTGCCTGTTCTCAATAAATGTGTCCCCTTCAGCTGCTCTTCTAATAAAATGAAATGAAGCTGAAAATTAGAGGAATACAAGAAGTTTTAACTAGCAAGTTAATGATGGTGCATATACTGAATATACATTTTTCTAAACAGTTAAAAGTTTTGATTGCATTTACAAAGGGATAAAAAAATTCTTAATTTAAGGACAGCTTTCAGAAAGGTATGCATGGCTATCCCCCAGCTGTGCACTGCAGACATAAGCCAAAGATGATTTCTTATTAGCATATTACTGAGAAGAAATGGCCTACAAAATGTTGCAACCTGGAGCATATTACTGCAATCACATTTTAATGCAGCATGGTATACTATGTGTTGGGAAATGTAACTTGAATAAATACTCAAGGGGATTAGGGATGCAATATTTAGAAGTGTACTCCGAATCTGCAGATGTTCCATGCATGAGACTTCTAAATAAATCTTAAGCACGGTGGGTGTATTCCTGCTTTCCCTCACACTATCGTTTTAAACAATGTGTATCAAAGAACTTAAAACACCGTGACTTTAAAATTACTGTCTCCCCATTTTCATTGTCTTGCCTTGCAGTATTCGAGACTCCTAAAAAATATTTGAGATAGATGACATTCAGATTAAATTGTTCTTTTGAAACATGCTTCACCTTTTTCTCCCTTGTATTTACTGCATTTAAATATAAAATGTAATTTATTGGCCACTGGTTAAAGTTCATTGCCTCAGCATAAAACTAGGCAAATAACATATCAAAGCTTTTGTTTCATACTTGCAATGTTTCTGACACACACAGTTCAGTTGGACTACTTACTCTCACAGGAAAACAACTACAAGTATAATTTTCACTGATCTGGCATAAAAGAGGAAAGGGGAGGTCAGAAAACTTAAATGCATAAAAATTGGAGTAAATAAATATAAAATATACAGAAAAATCTAAGTCAAACACAATCCCCTGCTGCTGCTCACAGATGCACCCACCCCCACCAACAATCTATCTGCTTTCTAATTTTCTTTCCTTCCTTTGCCTCAGATGTCCACAGTCAGACTAAATGATTTATGTTGTGCATATTAAAGGCATCGCATGCATAGTCAAAATGCATTCAACCCTTAATAAAAAAGAGTAACAAAGCAACAAATCTGAAGCAAAGGTGATTATTATAATTATTGTTTTTGGTCTTGGGGAGGCATTTAAAATGCTTTAAAGCCTGTTTTCTTGCTTCAGGAACATGGTATCCACATGACACACATTAAATTCTTTTCATGACTGCAGTTTGAATGGATCTGATTCCTTGAAGGGTTGTAGGAGAGCAGTTTATTTTTACAATGATGAGAAGGTTAACAGCCTGTAGAGAGCAAAGGTTAAAAATAAGAGAGAGTATCAGCAGAACAAAGACGAAAACTCCACCAAAGTGGTAAAACTACATAATGATGCTACTCCAGGAATACAAGAGAACAAGGTGCTTTGTATGCAAACCAAGAAAACCAGCATTACACATTATACCTCTATGCATACATTAATGATTTCCCTGCCACTCATGGCTGGAATGATGGATATATAGATAGTTAAATGGACAAACAAGTAACATTCAAAGAAGCATATAAGTAAAAAACGATTGCTTCATACTTGTGTATGTGTTTCTCTGTAGAGCTTCAGAAGCTTGTTTATATGTGTAGATAGGATTTCCTATAAAGATTTCCTCCCCATCCAATATTAAGAAATCGAAATTGTTTTTGCTCCTGACTAAATTAAATTATAACGCAAAAAGATTTTCTAATAAAGATACATGTGTAATTTACATGGTAATGCAAACTTAAATAGATTTAGGCTCAGTCTGCAACACTTTTGCAATGATGTGTAATGACATTGTTTTAATTAAAATGCTGTCTGCATTTTCAAAAAAGTATATCTATATAATTACATGTGCTTATATATTACACATGCAAACACTGCCTGATAGCCATGTGCCTAATAAAATTCATATTTTTCTTTTGCATAATATCATAAATTCCATTAATTCCCTGAATCTGAAATGTCATTCTTACTTTTTTAAATATGGTAGTCTTAAATTTTTTTCTCCACAAGATGCAATGTGTGTGTGTGTGTGTGTGTGTGTGTGTGTGTACTTATGTATGCAAATGTAATATGTGTATATGAATGAATGGATCTACTTCTAAACCTCGAAAGCTCATATAATCGAACCTCATTTTTGCAAGATGAAAATCGAGAAAGTTTAAATACCCGAACGGCAAATTTTTTCCAGGGCAAGTAATCACATGCCTAAACTTCAACAAAACACACACTGGAGTAAATAAAACCCAAGTAGGTGGGGAATCTACATTCCCACACTCCCCAACAATATATGCCAACTCAGGGATTGCACTACAGTCGAGAAAAGGGGATGTCGGGCAAGTGTTTTCTTGCCCTGGGAAAAATTCAACATTTGGGTAATTAAGCTTTCGCGATTGTCATCTCACAAGGTTTAGAAAGGGATCTGAATGTATCAATGTATATCATTCAGTTACATTCAGTTGAGGTACCTTACACTGAGTTACACTTCACTGACTTCTTTAATATTGAGAAGCTTTACTCAGAACTCTAAAAGCAGAAAAAATGTCTTGTGTAGGGGCTAGCCCCTATGAATCCTTCATGTGCGAGGACTTGGCTCCCCCCCACATCTCCTTACTTATACATACCAATTCCATGGATGTACAGCAGGGGATAAGTGAAACAAATCAACTGCAGCACACCAACCTTTCATTCAATAAAAGTCAATGTGGTTTGAAGAATAAATACTCTCAGACAGGCTATACTTTTTGGAGTTAAGAGCAGCCACACACACACACACACACACACACACACACACACACACACACACACACACACACACACACGCACACACACACACACACACACACACACACACACACACACATTTATATAGATATAAAATTAAAAACATAGTCTGTTTCTTCACTATGAAACATAATCAGAACAAAATCCACCTCCGCAACAGAATTTTAAAAAGACTAGAAAATGCATATTTCATTTGTAACCATAACTGAAAATTTTTAAATATGAAAGCAAGGATACAATCTGTTTTATATATCTGACAGTTATAGCAATACAATATTTATTTTAAGTTAATTAGTGGAAAACATCTAAGTGCTGCCAGTTTTATTTTATGTCTAGGAAAAAGAACAGAAATGTATGTATGTTTATTTATTTTATTATTTATGTCTTTATTTATTACCACATTTTTCTAATGTATAGAAAGATTACTTATTTAGTATACTGGAGGCATTCTGTACTCCTTTCTTTCTTAAACTTCCTTCTTCTATGGTGGGAGTTGGTATCAGTCAGTAGTTCAGGTAAAGATACCCTCCCAGCCTAACAGTGGCATGTGAACTTAAGTTAGAAATACTTCCTGTTCAAAAAGTCTACGCTCACCCGCTTTATTTCTGTTTTGAAGAAGTCTTAACAGTCACCACTTTGATTATCCATTTCAAATAACTGCTAAGCAGCACATTCCAAAGTGATCCAATTTTCATGGGAGGCTGATCGTTGCAGCAGGAAAAAAATGAGCGTCATGCCGTTTTTACCTCATGAAGCTCATTTGTAGAACTCACTATAACTAAATGTCGTATGAATGCTATACATAAAATTCCAGAAGAGGAAAAATATTAGGAGGTTTTCCTACTTCCATGCATTTCTTATCATTCCATCATATAGTCCCATGCTTAACCATTTACTATTGCATTTACCATTGTTTTGTAGACATAAATATGAGTGTAATATCTAACATACAGGAACTACAAGTGAATGAAACATCTTCATTTTCATTTTATAGAAATGTTTTGGTTAGCATTTAGACATCTATTCCTCATAACAGCATTTCTGTGACCTGTATGTGATGGCTTCATTACCTGTCATACTTCAGCAAAATATTTAAAATCTTGGGTTGGTTTGTTATTCTCTTAGAGTTACCCAACCAGCAGCACCACCACCAACTGCTGTGAAAAAAAACATCAATGTGAGAGTTCGCAGGACAGAGATGAAATATCCTTGATACACTGCCACTACTTAAAACAAAACTGTAAAATGAAAATAGAGGCATAGCTTCTTACTGAGGCCCTGTGTCCTGTTACAGAAAGCTTGCCTGCACATCGCGGTGTGAACAGATTATACTATCACCTTTTGCTCCTCCCACTTTTCTTATGTCTGCCACCAGAATAAGAAGGATGTGGCGCATTAAGTGATGGTAGTGAGGAGTGTTAAGTCTGCTTCTCATTTAACAAAATGCTTGTCACCCTAAGCCACATATTGTAACAGCTTCTTGAATTCATTTTACTGCTTATTAGGTGATATGCCTTTTCTGGATTTACTGTCCCTGTTTCCCTTTTCTGAAGAAATAAAAAGGCTTTTGGTGTCTGGCCTATTTTTTTTTTACCTTCTTCTCCGTTCTTTGTTTTTTGTTATTTCTATCTTTAAAGATTTCAGTAATAAATGCACATAATCTTCTCAGGGCATACACAAACAATGATAAATATTGTATCTGATTAGAAACTGGTGCCTCAGGGAAGATAAGTATGCCTAAGCCATGGACAGAAATGGAAACTATCCATTGTGTTATTTTATTTGCCAATGCCCATTTATAACAAAATATTATTAAAATGAGCAGCCATCTCCAAAGGCACATAATTCAGATTTTTAATCAGTTTTATGTGCAGGCATTTTTCTTCTTCTGTTCAACAAGAAAAATGTAGAAATGCCTCCAGAAGTAAGAAAGAGAAAGAGAGAGCAACAGAGGGAGAGCAGGCGAGAGAGAGAGAGAGATATTCATTGGAATGTCAGTAACACAAAATAAATAAATAAAAAACATATGATCAATTGGGTACCTGACAACTTTAGAGCCTTGGACTCATTCTTCACCTGGTAGTGCTGTGTGTGTGGAGTCTGCATGTTCTTCCTATAGCTGTTTGAATTTTCTCCATTTACACTGGTTTCCTCTTACATCCCAAATGTATTTAGTTCACTGACCGCTGTATATTATCTATCTATGTAATTATATTACATTTACTTTTCTGGCTTGCTTGGTGGTTGGAAAGGGTCAGCAACAAATCATTTAACCCATAATCAGTTGTTGAGCCTCATTTTCTCCTAAAGTAGCTCATGCAGCCACATTTTACATGTGCAGTAAATCCCTTCAGTGTCCATTTCATAGAACTATTCTTTATCTCCTAGATATAAGAAAGACCTTTATCCTTGATTAATCGTACTTCTCCCCTGAAGTACACATTAAAATGTAATGATCAGTAGTTTTTCTAGTCACTCTTTGTAGTTACTGTTTGCCTCAGTAACTGTCTGGTTTCTGAAGTGCACCTTCAGATAATTTGTAAAAAATGTTTTCTACATCTAGACCCCTATTATCCCTTTTGATTACTTTCCAATCTCTATCTGGAATTTAAAGGGGAAGTAACTACAGAATATTCATTTACATACTGTGTTCACAGTATTTTAATTTATGCATGATGGGAAAGTGCATTTTTGTTCCCCTACATAGCCCCCACCCAGCTCGCAACTCCTCTAACCAGCTAATCAGTCGTAACTAATCTGCCAGGTATCTCTCTAGAAAAAGGCAAGAGAAACCTACTCTTGTCTTTGGCTAACTGACCTATACTCAGAACGTCATCAGTGGAAGGTTGGGTCATCTTGTAACAGCTGTAAGACTCAAAGAAATGTGAGAATGTGGGTGCTGCTTTATGGTCACTTTCTCCCTCTTCTTCTAGTTGGTGCAGTTTTGGAGTTATTATGTGCATAGTTTGAGGATGTTGGGGCTTATCTGTATGCTGAAGGGTATGGGGGTCTTACCCCCTGCAAAAACAATTGTATGTTTTGTGATCTTGACAATATTATTACTTTAATAAATGCCCTCCCAAGATTTTACATGTTTTGCATTCAAATAATCACATGTTGATTAAATGAGATCCATTTATTTATAGTAAACCTAAGGGCAAGCCCCCTGCATCCTCTTTTCTTATATTTACAAATTCCAATGTTCCGAAAGCTAAGCTTGTGGATGGATAAAGTCAAGCCACTTCATTTTGCTGTTTAGACTTATCCATCTCACTCAAGACATACTTATCTACCACCACACACATACACACACACACACACACACACACACACACACACACACACACACACACACACACACACACACACACACACACACACACACACACACATTCAAACAAGGAGAAAGACTTGCACTAAAAAATGTAGGGTCAGAACTTCACATAACAACTTAGCCTTGTTGATCACTGAGTTTTGTCCTTATTCTTCATGTACCAAAGTAAGAATTCATTGTACCATGTATTCATTTTATATGGCTCCTTTACAAGACCATGAGGTGAAGTTCCTTCGGCACTGGTTACTTGAAGAAAAAGACACCAAGGAACATAATGTTAGTAGTTGATTTTCACAGGGAAACAGTACTGGTATGACTTGTAAGTGTGCACTGGCCATGGTGCCATTCTTTTGGGAGATTTCACTCTTCTTTAAGTTAGTGTGACCATCCATTTGTTCTATATAAGTTCAGGAGATGTGGGAGAGAGCTTGCCTGCACACTGGAGAGAGCAAGTGGGGCTTGCCCCCTGTAAAAACGTTAACTTTTTTTTTTTGCCATTCTGAGTTAAACACGTTAATCATTTGATGTTTCTGATGCACCAGTTTGAGCGGTTCAGCAATCCACAGAACAACCATTTTATATTCCTGATTTCTGCTACCTTCCAAAAGTGCACACACTGTATGCATATATGTGTGTGTGTGTGTACATTTCACACACACACACACACACACACACACACACACACACACACACACACACACACACACACACACACACACACACACACACACACACGCACACACACACACCTACCTAAGCAAATATATCCCATTTTAGTACTAGTTTATGCTCTTAAGAAGTCTGTGGTCTAGGTTTGCCCATTCAGTGAACAAGGTGAGCACATTTTAATTAAAGGCATGTTGGGGTGGCATCTGAAGACCAGTATATTTATTTAAATTTGCAAAACTTAAGTGATTTTTTTTTTTTTTTTAACAAAAGATCCTGTAGAAATAACATGACAACTTGGATAGCAATTAACTAAGAGATTGAGGGGGAAATATGATTAACAAACTATCAGAATGCTCTTGGGTAAATAGAGCTGCCAGGAAAGCATCCTTTTTTTTTCAACACCTCAGGCTGAATGTGCGTAAGACACTACATTTCCCAGCAGTGTACAGATTCACTTTCATTCTAATTCTTTACAGATCTTCATTTGCTCAGGCACTGAACACTTGTATCATTGTATTACTGACAATGCTCATGGCAAAAATAAAGGGTCTCTAAAACCGACTTTTCAAGTTATCAGTCATACATTTTCTTGTTGTCCTCATTTCATGTTAACTGAACATCTTTCTATGCATATAACTATTTAGAAATATTTCTATAAATATGTTTCAGAATGTTTCCTTCTGTGTCACCTTTTTTACCAGTACTTATTACTGAATCCTGATTATATCATTGATAATAAAAATTAACCAGTCAGCAGCTAAGTTTTCTTGTTGGTAAATTTTGAATAATATATTGGAAAAAGACCTTGCTGTACAAAAAAGATGGCCAAATTCAAAGTAAAAAAGAGAAAACAAAACCCAAACCAGTTTCAATTAACTTTATATAATTAAAAACAGCTCTATTGAAACAGAATTCTGCACTTCAGTCAGCAGTTTTAAACTAGCTTGTTTTAATTTTGTTGTACCTGTTTTAACTGGTTCCTTGAATATTACTCAGTTTTAATTTTTTTTTTTTTAAATTAAGAAGACCTTATTTCT
>NC_056750.1:648209279-648239279 GCF_019279795.1 Protopterus annectens
TGATGTAAATATATTGTGATTAGGGATCAAAATTCTAACATCCACACTATGAAGTGAAGTGATTCCTTTGAAGATGTAGAAGCTGAACAAACTGACTCAACACTTCTTTATGAAGGGAGAACTGAAGCTGGCAGGTTTGAAACAAATTAACAGCAGCAGGGGAAACTGCATAAAGCAACTTATCTCTCCAAATTTCTGATAGAATATTGTGAGTTTTGGTCCAGACCTTGGGTAAATAAGCATTCCCTAGGGATGCAAGTCAGTCACCATGCATCATTTATCAGGTGGAAGTCACTTCCTAGAACACTGGAGGACAGAGTTGCCATTATGCCATTAATAATCCAAACAAACCACTTAGATAAGACTATCCACCAAAGCAATGTGTAAGTGGACTATGAACTGCTTGTAATAGCAAATGTGTGAAAAGCCTAGGTGTCATATCTTCCTGGTCAGCCTGCAAAAGTGATATGACTTCATGTCATCCATTTTTATTTACCACATTACTGTTGAGTTGTCTGTGTTAATCTACTAGACCCATGAGTGAAATAATTTTTAAATGCTCATCATATTAAGATAATCATTTAGATATTTTGAGCTAGATATGTATCTTTATTTCTTATAGTTGCCAATTTCTTTGAACTGTCCAAGACTCAACATATTCATCTCATCTGGAATCAGATGCAACTGTAGTCACTTTCAGTTATTGTTCTGGGGGCAAAATAAAATGTCCTTTGCTCAGGTGACTTGTGTCTGTACTCTACTTTAAATGTCACAGAATCAGCAGAAAGTCCTACTCCAGGAGGTTACCTTCTGACTCCAAATCTTCCCCATGTATTGTTGTGAATTCCTCAAAGTAGGTCTGGCATACAGAACCATCTTGACGGTAGCTAAAATGTCACCAACATTGCTAGAAAAGAAACAGATGAAAGACTGGTCTGGGATACTGACCACTGGAAGACAGAAACCATATACTGAACTCTCTAGTTCAAAAAAAGACCTTTATCTTGTGAAGAAGCTGCTGTCACATATGGTTTTATCTGTGCTGGGAGTAGATATGAATTGTTGACATTAATTGTTATTCTCAGTGAATCTAGAAATGGAAGGGAAAAACAAACAGAGAATATCCATTAACAACTCAATCTATTAAGCTTCAATTAGCAGACATTTAAACAAGGAAAGTGTGCACTCTCTTCACACTGTGCAAAGTAGTAGTAGGAGGCAGATACCTGCTGAGCATTCTGGAGGGTCACTGCCAAACCAGATGGTACAACCGCAAAATTAAAGCACCATATCCCTAATGGAAAGAGAAGAAATCTCCTGTGAGATAGAGCAGTGGGGTAGGAAATGAACATTTCTGGAACTGCTATCTAAAGAATGAGAAGAGAAGGAGGCTGACTGAAGTGTTACAGTTGCATTTTTTTTTGTTGAGATTCAAGTGCTTATTCAGATAGGATAGCTATAAATTGAATTTCTAAGTCTCACTGCCATCCTGTGTAATTAGGACAAACCTTGTGTAATATGCTCATCAATGTGAAAGCAGAGTGATCTCTTTTTGAGGTATAATTTGGTTAATGTGTTGAACAAAATACAGGTTGTTCTGGCTAGCAAGGACTTTGATAACATGGAATACGTAGATGGAAGAACTTTAATAGAAAGAATACCCTGTAAACAGACTACAATATTTCTTACAGCTACTGGTCTGAGAAAATGCTCCAGCTAATTTGAAAATTAAAAATCCTACCCTCTACTAAAATGAATGGGTGGTAGGGATATATGACATTGACAGGAGGCAAAAGTGGTAATGTCCTCTGCATCAGAGGTACCAGAGTAAAGCAGAAGTCATGTGGAGAAATTGTCCTTATCACTGGCAGAGAAAACAGCAGGGAGTGTTCTTCTCCTTAGGATGTGCACCCCTTCCGGAAACCATACCTGTCAACCCTTTAGAGCAAGAAATCTGGGCTAAGTCATAAATAATGGAGGGGCAAAGGCCCAAAAATAGGAACAGTTTTTAAATACTCCTCTTAAAATGTAGAAAGTTGATACAATAACAGGTCTTGCATTAACATTAATTTTTCTAAAGGGTATGAAGTCTGAAACTCAAATATCTGTCAATATTTTCTGATTTCAGTCTTCAATGATTTGTCAGAGATTAGCCAGAAAAACAAAACTTTATAAGGAATGGAACAAAAATATGAGGCAAGAATCTGGATATTCTGTAAAAGTCTGGACAGTTGAGTAAAACTAATGCTGTTAAAGTCATGAAACTAAATTAATATTTTTTTAGCGAAGATATCATGCAATTTATAAACCTTACCATCATCTATAAGTCTTAAGAGTGGGGTCTGAGCAACTGCTGACACTTTAGCTCCAGTATAATGCATTTTCAGTGTCTTTAAAACCTTGAGGAAGTGACATATCTGGTAGTGAAAAGACAACATTTGTACGATGTTGGAGTAATAGCAAAGATGAGGAATGTCTATGAAGCATAACCCCCATGAACTTATAAAACAGCTTATTCACCTTAGAAAGCTTCACAGTTCCCAATGCTTAGACAGTATAATAACAAAATAGCTAAAATGATATCTTCAGGGGAGTTAACATTTTCATCTGTGTGGCATTAACAAAATCAGATTCAGAATCATTGCCCTTTTTACACCTTAACTGGGAAATAGAACGACAATACATGACAAACTAAAGTGAAACAGTCTTAACAACAGCAACAAAAAAGTGGCAAATCTATGTGATACAACGTTGCATGGAGGGAGTAAGAGTATGCACCAGAGATTTGCTAGACTCATTTATTTTATTCAGACACTAATTTTCTCAAGAAACCTCAACAAAAACCCCAGCACCAGCTAGAACACCAGCAATGTTCAAACTGTTCCCTTCGATTACAGTACTTATTCTTTACGCCGTTTTGCCTACACAATATTTTTGTGTTTCAATGTTGAATTAAATTTTACAGGAATTGTATTTTTCTTAGTTTTAAGAGGTTCACCCATCTCAATGTACCACAACTAATGTAAACGTGTGCAAAACCCACTGGAAGTTAAGTTAATTGGAAGGGTAAATGTTCTGTGAAACTATATGCTTTCAAAAAACACAGTTAAAATTCCAGAAATTGTTCAGAACATGGTAACAACAAAAGTGCCTGACCATCGTTGATCATTTTTCAGGGGCTGGGCTGTCTGGGTCATATTCAGGGAAGATAATCACAGTCTCAGCACTGACCTCCACTTTGGCCAGAGGGAGCTGGGACTGGTTCTGTTAGCTTCTAGTTTGGAATCAGTGTTGGTTTTAATATTGATGATATAGACTGCACTACATTTTCTCCCCTTATCACTTGTATCCTCTGCGACTTTGGCCTCAGTAAGAAGCACATCCTTTACATTAACTTCCTTGTATCTCCCCAAATGGGACAAAGGGGTGAGAAGCCCTAGCAGGCTCACTGCAGGGTATCTACTAGCCTACAGTCTTCTTCATTTTTCTTGGACCTACCAGCTCTGATTCCTAGTAGGATGCACAGGTGCAACAGGAAACACTTGTACTACCCTCCATAGTTTCCTGCCCTAGATATCAGTGATGATTAGCCATGGATTACCCAATATCCCCGCAGATGACACCAAATTTTGAAGGGATCCTAAAGATAATGAAGGCAGAATATGTCTAAAAGGATTCCTATAGGAAACCTTCCATTCCTCATAACCATCCGTTGACAAACTTGTGTACTTAGTAGTTAAATCAGCATGGAAAAATCTCAGTATTGTGACACATGGTGCAAGAATAGTAGACAAGATTCTCTGACCTCTAAAGGCCTGGACCTGCTGGACAAAGACTAATAAGTTATATTCCATCATTGTAATTACTATGTTGTATATATTACTGTTTCTAACAATGAAAAACTGTGTTTAGATATATCGTCTAGATTTATTTTTTTACATGGTATTTCATCTCACAGCTTTTATTCTTAACATAGACTCTGGAAACATAGCTGTGTTTTAATATGTGAAAACAATATAGATGCAAATAATGGGATTGTCATATACATATTGAGGGGATGTCTGCCAGAGGTGGAGAATGGTCCTTGGCTAGATGTTTTGGTGATCAGATGTCCTAAAGAGCATAATGTTTACATTCTCAATCAATGCCAACATGGTAACAGTTATAAAGAGAGCAATCTGGGCACTATTTGCTCTTTTGGTTTTCCTTACAAAGAAGGCAAAGAGACCCTATCAAAAATGCCACTGTGGTAGGTAACAAGCCAGGAAATATATGTCTGAAACATACAGGTAATACAAAATAATGCAATGTAAAAGTGGGCCAACAATATTTTTTGATAGCTGTGTCTGAAATCTAAAAGGGAAGGCCCAGCTTTGTGCCGAACTAGCTGTGGACAGTATCACTTACACTAACCTTGAGGATATTCCCAACCTGCTAGTGGACAGGTTTGCTGAAAACTTCATCCCCCCGGTCCCACAAATCATACCTCATAATGTACCTGCCACCAGTCCTCTGTCTAGTATCTCCAGAGAGCAGGTCATAGCTGCACTCTCCAAGGCCAAAAACACAGCCTGTATGGGACCAGACAACATCCCAGGCTGCTTATTAAATGGTCTAAAACAGGAGTTAGTAGTACCACTGAGCACGCTCTTCAATCTCAGTCTAAGTACTGGCTTTGTCCCAGCTGAGTGGAAAACAGCAACTGTAATTCCCTTGCACAAAGGGAGTCCATCAACTGACCCCAGGAACTATAGACCCATAAGCCTAACCAGCCTTATCTGCATGGCCATGGAGAGAATCATCATGGATCTTATCAAGGATATAGGTGACCTTCAAACTCTTGACTTGACCCAGTTATGCTTCACTGGAGCAGATCATGTCTGTTAAACCTGGTAGACTTCTTGGAGAATGTCATCAAGGCCCTGGATGAAGGCAAAACAGTTCATACTTTCTATCTTGAACTAGCCAAGGCCTTTGATACAATCCCTCACGCTGGTATCATTGAGAAACTCACTCAGCTGAGCATTAACCCTTACTTCACTAGATGGGTTGCCATCTGGCTCACAAACAGAACACATACAGTCAAAATTGTGGATGCCAACTCTATTAGCACACGTGTTACCAGTGGTGTTCCACAGGAATCTGTGCTAGGCCCCCTATCATTTGGTATCTGTTTTTTAGAAGTCCAGGCAAAAATAGATGGCCTGTGGCTTACCAAGTTTGCTGATGACTGCAAACTGTGTGCAATGATCGAATCCCCCAAAAATGTCAACATACTACAAAATGGGCTTACACAGACAAATTACTGGTGTTAAAGCCATGGACCTAATGCATTTTTCTGTGGTTAATTTATCATCCCCTTCAGCAAAGGAGAAACCCCTACTAATAACAACATGAATAATATCTCCCTAAGTTCAAACTCATAGGTTCATGGGTTGGTACTAGGCTATCAGCCCTAGGGCCTATACAAGCCTAGCCATAACAATTCCCTGGCTATTTCTTCCCACAATATTTACTTCCCTGGACCCCTGTCTAGCAGGGCGGCTGACATGCTCCTCGGGGTGAATTTTGTATCTCCCATCCAATCATCAAGGTTCCTTTTGATGAGGGCCAAAGAGGTGCTCTGCTTGACATGTATGGGCAGTCTATTCTAGAGTCTGGGGAGTCTCTGGGTCAGAAACCTATCCCTCCAGCATGTTTTGTTTATTGTGATGACAAGGTTTAGATCCCTGGAGCATGTGGCTCTGAGGGATTGGGATTTCTTTAAGTGTAGCATGTCCAACAGCTCTGGGTTTGACATGGCCTTGTATGTTAAGCAGAGATTGCCTCTGAGTAGATAATATGCGACACAGTATAGCTGGTGTTTTTTTAGATGGTCAGCATAGGGCATCTGCTTTAGGCCTGTCATTCTTTTAGTGAGGTATTTCTGTGGCCTTTCCACTTGTTGCAGATCTCGCAGTGGTGACAGATTTAGGAACGCTAGTTAATAGCCTTAATTTTGATCATCAGGTGTCCACAGTACTAAGAAAGGTCTTCTACACTGCACACCTCATAAGCCAGGGTATAGCCGCCAAAGCTAAGGAGGTTATAACTCCCCTGTACTCAGCTCTCATCAGAACAATAACAGATTACAATGCTCCCTTCTGTATGTACCTCACCAGACAGCTGCAGCAACTGGAGAGACCTCAGAAGTTTCTCACCAAAAAAATTCAGGGCCTACAACACATGTCTTGCATGGACATATTGAAGGCCCTATCACTTTACTCAGTATTGTATAGACTGCTTGGAGACAACTTGTGCCTGGCTTATAGATCAGTCTCAGACCCTGCCTTAATGAAGCTGCTGCACATCTGCAAGTCCAAAAGGACAACATTCACTTGCTCTAGGTATCTTAACCTAGCCTTCGATATTAACAGGACATTCCAGAGAGACAGATATGTCTCCCAGAGGTTGCCACTCCTGTGGAACAAACTCCAATTCATGTATAACAGAGCTTCTCAATTAATCTATTTAAGGGTAACCTGAACAACTGGATGGGGAACTATAAATTTTCACCCGGAGTTTCACCTATGTCCCTCTTAGACAGGGACGGCTGGTGCTGATCTTAGATTTGTGATCAGACATAGACTATATATCTTGGTCTGTAAGGGAACAAGGGTATAACATGGCTAGAATACCAAACTTCTGTTTTACACACACACACACACACACACACACACACACACACACACACACACACACACACACACACACACACACACACACACACACACACACACACACACACTTTAACAAAGAAAGTCTCAAAATTCAGTAAAACTAGCAGCAAATGATTCAAATAAAAGCATACTAATTACTATATGTAGTGTACACACAGTATGTGGGGCAGGGCAGGTGGGAAGGCACCTATGCTATAGCACTGATCCTATTATTTGTAGATCTCTAGTTATGGTGAGTCATCACACAGCTGTATTAGGCACATCATAATGATCACTGTTCTAGGATTACTAAAGCACTGTAATGCACATGCACATGCAAGGGTGGTTGGTCTGTGATAGTCACGGAAGTACCACAGGCTTGTGTACATCAAATCTGCAGTGTGGATGGTTGACCATGTGTAAACCTCACAAATACTCTAAGCAGAAGTGTCAGAGAAGAAAGCTAAAGTGTTATGCTTCTGTTCTAGCACTGTAAACTTTAACCTCTCCTGGCATTTTTTTTTTAATTTTCATTGTGGGTAAAAGTGCAGTTAGTTAACTACTTGGAAAGAATCGTCTTCATTATCGATGGCCCCTTATTATACTTCATGAAATAAAGAAACCCAAACCTGATCAGTCTGCTTGATGGACAGCAACATCTGCATATAATACTTCTGAACCCTGTGTCCACGTAGTACAGTATTCTTTCCCTTTCACTTCAGTGCTTGCAATAAAAAATTGCAAGCTGAACATACTGACTTAGGGTAAAATCAAAAATCACACTATGCATCAAGGGGATATTTATTCTTACAGAGACCCTTTCCTTCTGGAAGACTATAAAAGACTCCTTGGCATTAGGGTCTGCAATGCAGAAATCCTTTTATTGTAAGTAACAGAAATATTTCAGATCATTAGAGCTGACTGGTTCAAAGGGAGGTAAAAGTCAGCTTCTCTAGAACAAAATTAAGATCACAAGTTGGAGCCACTGGATGTCTTAATGTATGATCCCCTTTAGGAACTGCTTAATACTTGTGTTTGATGTTAAAGGAGGCTTCATAATCAAAACAAATGAAACGGCTGAAAGGTGAACTTTAATAGATGAGTACTCCAGCCCTATATTAAATAAATACCTCAAATACTGTAACATATGAGGGACTGAAACAGTATCTATATGACTGTCTTATGTTTTCACACCAAAATAAAAACGTATTTCACTTAGAGAAAGAAAAAAAATCTGATTTCCTAGTAGCTGGTCTCATAGCTTCTTTTAAAGGACACACTTCCATAAAAAAAAAATGACCATCAGGAATTAATTGGACACCCTCCACACTGTCAGATGGAGAGCCCTGAGAGTGGAGTGGAGAAACTTAATATTGGGACTTATACTGAAGGGCTCTGCTACTGATATTCCAGATAACAGAGTGAACCACAGATGCCTTGGTCAGCACAAAGCAATTACAGTTAGATTTGATTTTTTTCTTTTCACCTTTAATACAACTTCTGGTATTAGGAAGGTTAGGTGGATGTCTTCCAGAAGACTCCGATTCTTTGGTATTAAGAATGTGTTCATTACCACTTCTAAACAATGGGACAGCCTGGAACAAAGCACAGAAAACTGCTTCCTTAAATGTGAAGCAAGCAAGTTTATCTTTGGACAACCTGACTTCTTTATGATGTCCAGGAACACAATTCTTTCAACAGCCCACTCTTCAGAAACCGATGTGTTTGTCCTTAATTTTATTTATTTTATTTCACATACATCTGCTTGTTTATGTACATCACTACAGTATTGTTTGTTTACTGTCTACAAAATACATGCCTGAAAACCTGCCAAAAGAAAACTCGCTGCAAGAAAAGTAGCTAGCCTCACTTTAACATGTATGTGCTTTTGTCTCTGGGACTGGAAGAAAACTCCATCTCCTTGAAGTTCCTGAAAATGATCTTTACAAATGTAATCACAGGTCTCCGTAGTTAACTTCTAGTTTAGAATAGGAGGAAGGAATAGCAGACATCTAGTTGCTGAATTCACTACTATAATTCCTTTATCAAGAAAACAGAAGAGGAAGGATGAACTCTAATCTTAGGTCTCAAATTTCCCCAAATTCTTACATGCCACTGGATTTTTTTCTTGACAGAACAATTAGTAGGATAGATGATAACTTGAAAACCAGTATCTTCAGGAATGTTCTGGCTAGTAAATTGCTTTGACACATATTTAAACTAGACAGTGTTGTCATTATTTGAATTCTGGCCCAAGGGTAGGTGACATAATACCACTGCTTGCATCCAAAAGTACCCATAAAATGTCTTTTTTTTATGATGGAGCTATGTCTGACATTTGTACTTTGGAAAAAATACATAGATGATGAAAATATGGATTTTTTTTTTGCATGGCAGAGTCCACTTTCCTTTAAAAGTCTAGATAAAGGAAATCTAAAGCCCCATCATTCTTAAGTATACAAGCAATGGTGCTAGACATTTTGTGAATACCATGGATACAGCAGTATGTCCAAAAGGCATGACAATAAATTGAAACTAGGGATTGCTTACCCTGAAACTCAAACAAATCCTGTAGGACTTAAAATGGTATGTAAAGGTAGAAATATTTCATGTTGTCCGGCATTGAAAAGCATCTTCTTTTAACAGAAGAAAGATGCCATGCATTTTTAACAGCCTGAATGTTTTTGTTACTATGAACATTTTTCAGATTTGACAGATCTTTTATAGGCATCCTGTATATTTCATTCTTTTTGACCAGGAAACCCTTGGACAAAATCTTCTTCCTTATTCAGCCACTGTAACTGACTCTGTTTCCTGGATGTCCAAAAGGTCCTAGATACCTTAAAATTTTGCACTATAAGGAATGGGCCATAGTATTGGCTTGCTACAAAACTATGCTGAGTATCCTTTGGACACTACCTAACTGATCCACTAGTCTGATGTTATTAAATGACTTGGGTCGGGTGCCGTAAAGAATATCTGATGGTTTTAGAATCAAGTCACAAAACATAATTTAAAAATGTCATAATAGTTTCATTGTGAATCATAGTCAACATAAAAGAAGCACCAACACTCATTAATGATTGATGATTTCAATGTCAATCATTAGTGAACTGATAATAAGTCTGGTAACTACTCCCCAGCCTACATTAAGAAAAAAGTCTTCCTAATATTTGTAGTCTGTTTAATATTCTATATTGTTTTATCTGTTGCAGAAGTTTCTGATATGTGAGTCCTCTATGGGAGCATTCATGACCCTGTTTTTTATTTCAGTCAGAAAATGTCAGATTCATAGGCATACATGCTTTGCAATAACAGTACTAGAAACAGCAACTCTAAAACGGGCGCTAACAACATCATGACCATATATCATCAAAATGCAGGAAACCATGTCAGTAGAGGAATTTCTAAAATAGTTTTTCTTTGCACTGACTTATGGAATCTTCTTAATCAAGTCATTCCTTTTTTCCAAATGTCAGAATGATAGCATGCCATTTATGTTGGTAATTTAAAGGCCTCATACCCAGGGTAGCTGAACTACAACATTTTTATTAAGATGCTCAAAACCCTTCTTTATTCTCTGCTACTAGTGCAACACATACAGTAGTGATAACTGACCCCTGATGCGACTTAAATTTAGCAGTTATGGAGTTACCAATGGCATCTTATAAAGATAATTATGTTCCTTAAGTAAGTTCTAATACTTATTGGGTTTTGTAGAATTCAGTGGCATGGCACCTGATTCCTGCCCTAGTCAAAATTAATATAAATATAATAGCAAGGAAGGACTTATTAAAGAGTGGAATAGCTACAGACTCTGGTCCACTCTTAAAAAGCTTTGTCTATCTTTGCTTTGATAAGGAAAATTTTTATAAGACTAATTAAAATGGTCATTCATGAAATAAACTATACCATGACCCCAAAAGACATGACATCAAGATGGGAATTCTGAAGATAAGAGCCTTCATCATTATTGTTCAGTTTATGACAACACACAGAAGAGGACATCTGATCAGAACATGAACTATTTACCATCTTCTTCACTCTCAGGTACTAATGTGTGGTGTGGATTCTCTTGTTGCTCTCACAAAACTATTTTTCCTGTGACTTGAAACTAAATATGTACTCCTTCAAATGCCTCCTGTACTGCATATTAGAGTAGATACCTCTGATACCTGGGAGACGTATGTCTCATCCATCGACATCCATACTTCTGAAGTTCTGGGGTTGGGCATCCACCCTGATGGTAAAGATTGATTGTTTTTCAGGCATCTTGCCAACTGACATCCACTCCCCAGAAGTCCTCCAATGGGACTGTTGGGAAAGAAGTCTGAAGAGGAGTAAGACCTCAGTGGCCTCTATATCGAAAGTACTGCAATGCTAATTACCAACCTGAATAACTAGTAATTGATGCTACAGAAGATTTTCTTTCTTTAGTTTGGTCAAGATTCTAACTGTATTTATTTATTTATCTTTTTTTTATTTTTTTATTTTTTTTTTTGCATGATAAGGTTGAAAATATAAATACTTATTTTCATTTGGGGTAGTATTCAAGAAAACATATTTTCCTTCCATAAAGGAAATCCATCCCTATTGGTATCTCTCTCCTCTTGAAAGAAACTTGTTCCTTCCTGAGGCTTAACTGCCTGCTCTGTCTTTGTCCTTAAAGATATAATGTTCAGTATTCTCAGCAGGTTCACAGACAGCATTGTGCCACAATACACACAGACACACATGTATATATATCTATAGATATACATATGGATAGATTTGTGTGTGTGTGTGTTTGTGTGTGAAGTAACTAAAAATTAAAACATCAAGCAAACATTTCGGGGAGAAGATGAACACTGTTTTTTTTAGTAACTGACCACGGTTTTGCCTAGAATGAAATAATGGCATCTTGTAAAACAAAAAAAAAATTCTGGAACCTCGTAGCTAACGGTAGGTCTTATACAAAATAAACAACAAAAAAGAAATAAAACCAACCAACAGGGCAGTGGCAAGAATAACAAACTTTAATATACAGTAAGCACTTTTGTGGGATTACTACTTCTTCAGACCATACAAACAAAGATTGAAACATCCAATAAATAGTAAAATCACTCAACAACAATTAAAACCAATTAAAACCATACTAAATAAGATCATTTACCCAGTCTCTCCTTTAGGAAAGGTTTTAAAGGAACAGTGCTGTTCAACGCTGATTCCCTGTGTGCCTGCAAAGCTATAATTAATTTAAGTTCAGTTTTCTCCACTTTTATTATTCATGTCGCCACCCCTGATATCAGGTACAACAAGTTTCAAGATTCTAAAATGAAATCTACAGTGCCCTTTGCTGAGAGAGTGGCAAACAAGCACATTGGTCTTAAGGTGCTTACAAATGTCACCTATATGCTCCAGAATCCATTCCTTCAGATGTCTAGTAGTATTGCCCACATAACTACAACTGCTGCAGCAAGTGGCTAAATAAACCAATTAATATTTTTACAATCAGCATAAAATCTTGTCACTACCCTATTGGGTGGTCTTATTTCTCTTCTGTTATCTTGTAAAGCAGGTAAGGTTTGCAGGTTTCTTTCCTGTACTAATAAAATCATCATTACACAAAACATTGATTTGAGGATTATGCATCTATATTTTGTTACGCATAATGCATTATACATGTATTGTTGTGTTCTTGTAACATATTTTACAATGGTGAAACCATAAGATGTCTAAAGCTGTGTATTTTCGAATGCCTACTATCTATACGAAGGAAAGGGCGATATAAGAAACTCGATTGCAAAAGATTTATGGGGACACCCATGTGGTGAGGTGTCTAGTATCAGGTGGATGGGGAATTTCCATGTATGAGAAAATAAGAAATATTAAGAAATGAAACATTAAAATGAATGAATCCTGGCTTATTTATAAATAAAAAAAAAATATTTACCATGAAAAATGAATTAGCTGTAATACTACTTTTATGATGATTGCGGAATGACAAAGTTTCACTAGAAACAAAATATTTAGTATCAGTACTTTTTGTAGTATTCTAGAACTGCGGTGGTGGTGCTGCGGTAGCGTTGTCGCTTCACAGTTAGACGTTGCCCGTTCGATTCTCAGTTAGAGCGTCTTCTGTGTAGTGACATGTGTGAATGGGCCTTCCTTCGTTGAAGGTTGTGTGTTAGGCCCGGCAAGCCAGTACGTAAAAATCTACTGCCAATCATTAGCGGGCCAGAGTTCTGCTGTGGTGACCCCTAACCAGGAAAAGCCGAAAGACACAAACAAACAAACTTTTTGTAGTATTCTCCAGGATCACTGTTAGGTCCTCTGTTATTTACCTTGTTTATCAATGACCTGTCAGTTGACCTTCCTAACCTCAATCTAATACGCTGTGCAGATGATATCTAGATACTGAATTGAAATAACAGAGCTAAAAGGGATTTAAGCTTTTTTCCCAAAGTATGTTTAGCTTACTGTGACTGATTAGTGCTTATTGACTTTATAATTAACTGTTCCAAGTCTACAATAATGATATGATGTACTCTCCACAATTGTCATTGTTTTAAGGAATGTCAGTTTTTAAAACTATCAGACGCCTTATTTATTTTACATTCTACAGTGTTTATATAAAAGAGAAAAAAGCTTCCAAGCTACACTGAATGCTACAGGTAACCAAAGGAACCAACTATATTCACTCACAATAACTAATTTTGTCTGATATAGACAGAAGACAACAAAAGCTCTTACTGTGAATGAATACTGCTGTTCCTTTGTTACCTGTGGCATTCTGCTTGATTTTGGAAGACTTTTTCTGGATAGTTAACTGTTGATACACTGAATTTATTGCCATGAGTATGTTTGGTTACTGTTTATATAATGGGTATTTTACTGGGAAAACCACAAGACATTTCTGGAAGAGAACTTTTGAAAATATGCATTCTGTTTCCATTTTTACATCTAGAGGTATCCAACCAATGTCTGTTAGAAAGAAAAGAAGGAAAACTTATGTAAAAATTTCAGAATTTGCAGGTATTAATAAAAAATCTTTGAGGGAGGATCCCAAAGGGGAAAAAAAAGTAAACACCAAGGGATGTTTAGAAACTTGTTTTAGTCTAGTGTATTTTCTAAAGAAACACAAAATAAACTTATCATTGATAAATGAATAATTCTTGTCATTTGACTTAATTAACAATGCCATTTGCATATTTTACTTCCTTTGGAATTTGCAAATAACTCCCTGAAGGTGCATGCTGAAGACATTTTCACTCTAATAAATGACCCGTATTATTTCAGATTCATGTTCCAACTTCATTCCTGGACAGTATTCAAGAAATGTAACAGCTGTCATTTTTCAGATCCAGAGCATCGTTTTTATTAATTAACCAAAAGGAAATAAATCATCTTTTAAATCGTCTTTTAAACTGACTGCAGATATAAACATTTTAATACTTTATTTCTTCAAGGGCAGTCATTAACTTAAATTAGGACAATTGAATTTATGATTACCAAAATATTTGCCCTCCCCTAAGATGTAAGCATGCGTTACTCTCAGAAATTTAGTTTTGATTTTTAAATGCAATTCCCCACTGCAGGTCTTTATTTACAGGATACCTTAGCATTTACAGCACCTCCCCATTTGCAGATGCCTGCGAGTACCTGTTGCTGCAATCCACCTGCAATACAAGGCAGCATGCATAGTCAACAAGTCTTTGTTATAACCGTGTACTCATTTAACTCCTGCAGAAAATGCCTTTTTTTGCATCAAGTGTTGATACTGATACTGGACTTGATCCAAATATGGTGAGCATATACACTAATGCCTTACTGGGGAGATTACCCATGTACCCTATACCCTCTCTGCAGAGAATGTTCAAGAAGGCCTGCAGCTCTCTCCAGTAGTAGCCTTTGTTTGGTCCTCCTTTGATGGATACATTGAAGAATGCTACTAATGTAGTTTGGAGAAATCCCGATGCACTGGCAACTGCTCCCAAACAAAAAAAGGACTGATTGCATCCACACGACTCTAGAAAAGGCTATTCCTCCTGTGGAATAGGCTTTTGGATGGAGATTCCCAAGTTTACCAGCTTGATTTTAGCAGTAGCCCTAGCACAGGATCCTATACTTCTAAGATCTTTGGTTCATCCACCAAGCAAGAAGTACCAAATGATGGATAGATTTGGGAAGTGAAAACTGTATCTCTGTAACACAGAGGGATGGAACCTTGAGTGTAACCCAGACAACTGGCATTTGACTAGCAGACCAACACTAGGGGAACAAGGAATGGAGGGGGAAGGAGTGAAAGGGCATGGTCTGCTTCTAACTTCCATGGGGAAGTGTGGTTTGTGTGCCCTTGGAGGCACAAAGGGTGTTGTGATCCCCCTGATGGAGGTTGGAGAGGCTACTGCTTGTTGTTTTAGGGGAAACATCCTTTGTTGAACTGAGGGGATATCCTTCATGGACTCTCCTCCTCGGCACCTTAGCAAGTTTGTGCATAGGTATGGCTAGGATAAAAAAACAAAACAGAAAAAACTTTGAATCACTCTAATGGCTGCCTCAATCAAGAAAGCTCTTGGTTGACTCCTGCTCAGTTATGGGAATGAATCAGTTGATAGACTAAGAGATGGACAGCAGTTAGTATGGGCAAAAAGGAAGTTTGCTCATCTACCATCTCAGTCCTAGAGACACTGAACTGTGTTACTCACATGGATAATTTAAGAGTGTCGTAAAAAGCTGTATGCCCAGCTAAAAGAAAGGCTGCTGGATGGGCCCTTTAAAATACAGAGTTTTGTCCTCAGCCACACTGAACATAAAAAACTTGTAATGCACATACTTAGTAACACTACTCTTCTGGCATAACAACTCAGTCATGTGACTTAACATATTTCAGTAGGGGCACTAAGACATCCTTTTTAGACTGTCCAGTGTCAGGGCCACATATCTTCAGAAAAGAAGTAAAGGAGCACCTTGAAGTCACAGAGATGCAGGATGAAACCATTATAGATGTGATGTAACATTTCAGACAATAGGATGCCCCATGACACCTTTTACAGAATGATCCCACAATGCAACAATACCCATTCAAAGACCCCAGAACTCAGATCTCATTTCATATTACCTCTGTGAAAATAAAATGATCTGTAAAACTTGTGTAGACAAAAGTTGTTGCGTCTTTTGGCTTTTCCCGGTTAGGGGTCGCCACAGCGGAACTCCGGTCAACTAATGATTGGTAGTTGATTTTTACATGCCGAGTTACCAGCCCTGATGCACAACCTTCAACGAAGGTATGCCCATTCACGCATGTCTCCACGCAGAAGACGCTGTAGTTGAGAATCGAACTGGACAGCGTCTGACTGGGAGGCGACAACGCTACCACAGCGCCACCACTGCGGGTGTTGTGTAGACAAAAGTACTTACTGGAAAACACCTTACAGTTTCACCTCATCAAAACACTTCTGGCCCATTCCTTTGTAAGCCTCATCCAGACATTTGCTCCCTAGACTCATAGCTTGGCTTCTTCAGTTTTGTTCACTGTAGACATTCCTAGACAATCTTATCAGTAGGCACCCCTCTTCTAGTTTCCTACTTCAGAGGTGTCAGTTACTACTGATATGTCTGCTATTAAGGTGGCAAGCATTTGAATAAGTGGACAGTTCAAGGTGTCCAGATGTCCCAGGAGCCCAGCTATCAGCATCCTTAAGATTTGGGAAGCCCTTTTCACTCTATCCATACAGGACTCACTACTTCAGGATATGACTGCCATTCCCTCAAAAAAAAAAAACATGCTTGTTGTGTAGCACGTCACAAAATAGAGGAAACCCAGTTGTATGCCCCGTGGTCACAGGCTATGGTGGTTTGACAGTGGCCCATCAAGCCTCCCTGCTTCCTTGTGTCCAGTCATATTCCAGAATAAGGAATCAACAGTAAAACTGAAAATACAGTCAGACCATGAATGTATTACAGTGATTTTTTTTTTTAAGTACTTTCATGGTCTGGCTGTTTATGCTTCCCAGAAAGCTTTTTTTTCTTCATTCTGAACAAACTACTTCTCAGACAAATAAGACTCAGTCACTTTCCACCGGTACTCCAAAAGTGATTCTGTGTATGGAGCAAACCTCATTTTGACCTGTTAGCATTTCCAGCCAATGTCATATACAGTATCTTCTCTCTGCAAAGAACATATAAATATAGTTGTGTATATTTGAGATTTCTGTTACGTTTGAGTACAGAGGTACAACTGGCTATATTTGAACAATAGATTATGAGTGCATTGATACAACTGTTGCATTTGATGCTATTACAAACAAGTCACACATGACAGTTTATAAACTTATCATAACTAAAATACAAATATGTTATTATTTTCTGATGTGGAAGCAATACAAAGTTGAAACCATTCAAAAAAGGACAGTTTACATGTCCTGTGCACACTGTCAACTTTTGTTCGTAAAACATTTGCTTTTTTGATTTTCAAAACGATGATTATGAAGGTAATTCAGCAAGCTAGACTCTACAAGGCAGTAGTCTTCACCTAATAGATGCCCCCTCCAGCTTAGGTAGATGGCAGGCATGACTTCCTCTTACTTTGTCCACACCACCTGGAGCAGCATTCATCCCCTCTGACAAGCCTTATCCAGGCATTCACTCTGTCAGACTCAGAGCTTGGTTTATCCAGTGATGTTAGCTTCCATTAATCCCTCTTTATCCACTCAAGCCATAGAGATTCTGTTATCTCAAAAAGGCCATCCCTTCATAGGGCATACAAGGATTAATTATATTGTTTACCTCTATTTCTGAGGGAATCAGAGAAAGTCCTATATCCCTTTTCCACTTCAAAACCTTCAGGTTTTAGATTATCTTTCTAAGATGTTCAGTTCTGTGTAGTTACTTCTGAATAAAATCCATTTCATAACTGTTTCCAGTTTCCATTCTGGGTAAGACTGTTCTTTTTCTAGCATTGCTCAAGGTGTGCAAACCCTTTTTCAGAGATACCTTTCTCCTTAGACTGTCATTACAGGATCCTGGTTTACCCTGAAACTTGTATTTCATGCTGCAGAAACACACTACTGCTTTTGAACCAACTCATTCACCATAATTAAAGTATTTATCAGGGAAGACACTCTTTCTGGAGGAAGTAATATCCACCGGGAGAATTTCTAAGAGTCATACTCTTTCAGTTAATCCTCCCTATTTGGTCTTTCACAGAGTTACACTTAGAACCAACCCTTCTTTCAGGGGTCTGCACCATTGCATAGATGTTCATCAGCAGCTTAGATCTGCATTGATTGGAATTAAATTGTATCTGAAGACAATCAGCATTTTGTATAATTTTCTAAAATGAAGCTAGAGCAGAACAACTCCAAGACTGCACTATTACAGTGATTGTCTAGCTGCATGCAATTTTGCAATATAAAGCATGGAAGCCTTCTTTAGGCAAACATCACTGAATGATATTTGCATTTGTGCAGCAGCTACCTGATGTTTTCTTAACATCATCACAAGACACTATAAGCTGGTTGTGATATCCATGTCCAGGTCTTACTCTGAGGCCAGTGCAATTGGGGGGGGGGGGGTTCCCCTAGGGAATCTGTAAGAGGTAGGTCTGTTTTCAATAATGTACTCTCTCCATCCCTCCAAGCTTTGCCGTATTTGGTCTACCTGGTATAGAGGGTTTCTTTTCATTCTGTCCTACTGTTATTTTTTTATACAGACTTTACTGCATCTTCAGAAGTTCCAGAAAGACTGTGCTTCATAGTGCCTGATGGGAAAGGGAGAAGGTGCTTATCAACCTGGGAAAGTTCTATCTGTTTTTGTGGTCCTACTGTCTGTGGTATTATTTTTTTCATTTCTAGGGATGGACTTATCTTTCCTGCATTATCTTAAAAAATATATTACAGTTCCTTTTCTTAGGATAATTTTCTGCTTGGTGGCTAGCATTATGATTGTTTAAGGTACACATGACAAAACATTTGAAACAATGTTATATTGCAACAGACAAGCTTAACTCAATACACACTTCTAAGAATCCCTTCAGTAGTTAAAATAACCAATTGTACATATTTTAAAACATGCCCTCTTTTCAGAACAGTGGCAAAATTGCATAGCCTAGGAAGTACTACCAGAAAATTCTTTATGCCTGTAGTGCTCATTGTATTTTTTTATTTTTTTTCCTCTGTGCTGTCTCTTTTTTTTTTTCTGCCTTATAAATATTTAATAGAATGCTTTGCATGCCGGCTGCATTAACTGTATCCAGTTTGCACTTCCATGAGATACAGACTGTCACACTGAACACAGTTTTTGACTAGCAGGACTTCCACAATATGTGAGTATCAGCAAGTCTGTACAAGGATGCATTATGAATTAAAAAATAAAAAAGCACCTCTGAGGGCAGAATGAGCCTGGGGCCAGGTTTACAACCACAAATAGAGTTAAAGCTGCCTTTTCTAGTTCCATGCCTGGCAGGCAACTACCCCATGATACTTTGAGCAATCAGAATAGATGGAGTGGAGACAGCATATATTTGTTAGAAGCCAAACCCCATGTGGTTTGTTCCTCTGGTACTCTGGAACATGTCTTACCTTGATTATGCAGTAACTTATCTTAGAACACATCCTGAGTATAATCCAGTCCCTTTGTTTAACTGGAATGTGAGTGTGTGTGTGTGTGTGTGTGTGTGTGTGTGTGTGTGTGTGTGTGTGTGTGTGTGTGTGTGTGTGTGTGTGTGTGTGTGTGTGTAAGGTGTTAAATATATATTTAGATTGTTGGTTTACAATGTATTTTGGGCAATATCTGTATAGCTAAGTAGCAAGTTTTATTTTAAATGTAGGTGGGACATAGTTTTATAATTTTTTTCCATAGTTTTAACATTTCCAGTTACAACCCTGTGAGATGGGAGCTTCCATCTCATTCAAGAAAATGAACTATTTTACCTGTTCTAGCTATCTTCAGCTGAATTTCAGGTTCATAGGTTGATAGTTTCATAGGTATATACTTAGCCAACGACCACTAGGGCCTTTCTAAGCCTAATCGTGCAACAAACTCTAATTGCATCCCCTTGTAACATGTGTGACAATTGGAAGGGTATGATTTTTAGGGATTTGCTAAAAAGTTATGTGGGGGATAAAAATGTTCTAGTTGTATCAAGATTATATCACCCCAAATGGGACTCAAACTCACAATCCCTGGTTTAGAAGGATCAGTTCCTTTTCCATTAGACCATTGCAGCCTGACAAAATTGATCCACTGAATGGTGTGGGAATAGAACCCACATCCTTTTACACCAAAAGTGAATGTGCTACCTGTTGAGCTACTGAAACTAAACTAACTAAGGTATATATTTGTAGAAGAAGGCAATGAGACTGCATCAAAAGTAAACTTTGGAATACAACTACTACTTCATATTTTTAGTACAGTTTAAACTCTAGAATCATAATGTTAGCAAAATGTTTAAAACTGGCTGTAGTTGACCTTATCCATGTCACACTGTGCCATTACAGGCATAATTATTCAATGCGATTTGTCACAATGAAGCAAATATCAGAAGGGGTTATTTGAGTTAATATTCTGTCCCTTACCCAAGAAAGCAGGTCTGAGATGATGGCACACCATGGCCTTTTTAAGACCTTAGATATTTATTATGTTTTTCCTGCAGCTTATAAACAGGATCAGGTATTTGCATGGACTTGCAAGGGTTCAATTTTGATAGATAGATAGATAGATAGATAGATAGATAGATAGATAGATAGATAGATAGATATGGCTGTTTGACAGGAGCAGGAGTTGCATTAACTGGGCCTTCAATGTGTGTTTATCTAAACAGCTTCTATTTTAAGGAAACTACAGTCATGAAAAGAAATACATGACTGTTCTGTCTTAAGGTTTTATATATATATATATATATATATATATATATATATATATATATATATATATATGCACAAAACAGGAAAGTCTTTGTTTCAGGTAACTCTGCAGGGATCATTTATGACCAAAACATTTAAGCAATAAAATATGCCAGAGTATAGGTTATTGGTTATTTACGCATCTCACTCATATAATAATGAAGTAACCCACACCCCATAATTATACATAAACACACACACACACACACACACACACACACACACACACACACACACACACACACACACACACACACAATATGCACTTAGCTTTATAAAAATAGTTTAATGATGACATTCCTCAATTTGGGGGGTTATGACAAAGGTTATCACTAATATGTAATATGTTTTAGCCAAATGCATTTAAGAAACCATTCACTTATAACAACTGTGATTGCTTATCAAGATATAAAAAAATATTAAAGACTTTATATTTTTCATAAGCTAGTAGAAGGCAAATGTAGGATTTAGATTTTATGGTAATATGTTCAATGATCAGATCAGGTAGATACTGAGGTATGATAATGTACTGAAAAGGTGTATGGGAGTATGAGAGTGCACTTGTTCACATGTGAAAATATTAGAAAATATACAAATTCTTCACAGTAATGTTGATGTATCAGATATCTTAACACATTTCGTTATTCTGAGCATGCACTGATGTCGCCTTAGAAGTACATGAAAAAAACATATTTGCCTATATTTCTGAAGGTTAATTCGTTGTCATGCACTATCTGAGGGAAATGAAGATAAAAAGTTCAGTGCTAGTCGTTTATTTATTTATTTATTTATTTTATCTGAGTACCTTTCATAGGATAGGTTTTAATAAAATTATCTGTTTAGTCAATGTTTGTTAACAAGGTAGTTGTGCCAATCAGTTGGGACTATTTTTAGATAATCTCCAAAGTGGAAACCTAGATTAATGTACTTAACAGGACATGGAGGATGGTGCAATATAAAACAATACCATACAGGTGTTATTTATGTTGCTGGAATACAATATATGTAAGATAAAAGGACATGCATTCCATGAATGTCAGTGTAGTATGCATCTTTTCCTTCTGAAGTGGCAGGCAATTGAAGTAGGTACTTCAGGTCAACACTGGGCTAGGTCTACACTGGAAACTGGGGTACAAAATGCTGCTTTTTAGGGGAAACATATGTTTATCTATCATTAATAATGGTGAAGGTAATGGGTCTTAGATGTTAACATCGCACTTAATGTCCGATTAAATCATTTCCCTGGCCTGTTTCAGTTGTGTCCTCGGCAAAAAAATGTCTCCTGGCTAGACATGCACATACACTATTTATACAAATATACACATACACACTTATATTTGAGGTTGTTTTAACCTGAAGTGAGGGATTACTCCGATATCTTTCAGCTTTAGATTTTAGTATATGTTCTTAAGATGAGATGTTAAACTGATGCCCCATCTGCTTGAGTTGGTTTTAGCTCAAATTGAGGTACAAGATCCCATGGTACCTATGGAACAAAGAGTAGGGGAAGTTCCCTGATGTCCTGGCCAAATTTCCCCTAGTGGTATAAATACCACCTCAGGTCTCCCCTGAAAAGAGGCTAATCCAGTAAACAGAAGGATGGATGGATAGAGAGATAGACAGATAGATAGATAGATAGATAGATAGATAGATAGATAGATAGATAGATAGATAGATAAAATGAGTATCTGTTCTCCTTCTAAGAATGGGCCTAGTTCTTAGATATACATACTGAAGAAGAACAGTAGCTGAATAATGTAGTTTGGGAGAAGACATGATGTTTGTCATTTTAAAGGTTATTTCTGAATGCATACTTTGAAAGCTGATATTCAATCCAAAATATTCCAAAGCTATAAGAAAGAATAGTGTGTGTGTGTGTGTGTGTGTGTGTGTGTGTGTGTGTGTGTGTGTGTGTGTGTGTGTGTGTGTGTGTGTGTGTGTGTTTAGGATGGCTTATGGTACACTAAGACTGTATCTGAGAGGATATATCAGTGTTCTTGAGTTCTGATAAAACAGCAGCAGTACTTCAGCTTTTACTAATAATATAAGTGTTCTGAAACTATTTAGTGAAGAATGACCACTCATTTGGGGAACACAACAGACATTTCATTGTAACTTGTGCACATATACTGATAATTAAGGGGTGACATAACTTATTTGGAGCAAATACAGGTATGCCCAGCATCACTGCACAGAGTATATTTTCAGGAACGACTAGTGAAAAATAGCTATAATTCCTCCTTTGCTTAATTTTATGATCCAGAATTATTTTTTAAAAAGAGTTGTTAGTTGCTTGATTTGCTAAAAATTTTCTACAAAAACTAGTTTTTTTTTTCTGTTGCAAAAATGCATTAAACAAAATGAATAAGCCTGGTAAATCATAATTCCAAACCACAGATAAATAAGCAAACAGCCAGCTAATTGAAAATCACACCAAACAGTGCCAGGAAGTAGGTCATTTCTTTTATGGGCTGGAACCCCATGTAGTGGTCTGTGTACCTGTACCTCATTGCAGGATTGACATTCTTCAGGTGAAACTGACAATTCCTCCACTGTAGTGGCCATTACAGGGACATAAAACACACCGTGTTTTATATATGCTGAGCATTATTCTGACAGAGGAAATGGTGACATATACAAAAACACAATCATTACAAACAAAAATGATAAAAAAGAAGGGACACTTGCCAAAATTAGTCATGCCTTAGGGCATAAAACATATCATCTCTGAATATGACCTTTTTTTCCTAGTTGCCCAGTCTGAGCACTACACAAAATGATTATAAATATAATGCCTCATAGAAACTGTCCTTACACTCCCCATCCTCCTAGTATGACTCTCATTTAATTTATACCTCTATAACAGCAACCAGTTTCACTGAACTAGATTATGTCATCGTATTTCATAAACTTCTAAATGAATTCTAGATCATTTCCTTTTAATTTGTTCTTTTTGTTGATGTTTCAACTGTGTTTCAATACAAAAGTCCCCCATTCTTGCAAACAGTGAGTGTCTTCGATTCTTTTGTGTTTGTGTGGACATCTACAATGACAGCATGGTATCATAGTAGAAGGGTGCCATCCAAATGACAGTCAGTCACTATAGTTGCTCCCTATATCTGCTACAGCTGCACAACCTTTCAGATGATGTTTGCCTATTTAGTGTATTAGACTAAGTTACAGTCTTCTAGTCCAAAGAAAGAAAGAGGTGTTGTCATTTCACACCATATAATATTTAGATAGTATTCAGTTCATATGTTTATTAATGCTTAGATTTCTGTAATTCATCAGTACTTAAATATTCTACATGAAAGAGAAGTGGGTGGTTTCAATGCTGAAAATAATCTCCAGTAAAGAGAAGTGGGTGTTTAGCAAAGCCACAGGGACTTAATACATGATTAATAATACTGCAAGACTTATACGAATACAGGAGTGCACCTAACAAGCTGTTGGACTCTGATTCATGCTACAGTCTTTATACAGAACCAGAAATGCCTGAATCTTTACAATCATTATGCAGTCTGCTCACAAAGTTAAGGGGAGAACAGTGCTTTACTAACATAAAAAAGACCATGTGTACGTTTAGGAAAGGATAGAAAGGTATTGTAAGTTTCAGGAGTTAAATGAACATGACTTGTAATCAACCAGTAAGGCTTCTGCTTGACATATCCCTCAGTGTACTACATCAGCTCATCATATTCAGGCAGACAGTGTCATCTAAGCTGTTCATTGTGGATTTTTAGATATACCCTCAGGCTTTGTGTCTCTTGCACCTTATTAGACATCTATCAGAGTCTATATTAACATGCTTACAATGAATTCTTATAATTCAAATGCTCAGCAGTGAACTGCTTATCAATGTTTGATATATGCCTCATTCATTTGCCTTAAAATGCTCTAGATGACCTGACAGTATTGGCAAAATATTGTTTCCTCATTAAACATCTGCAGACTCCACCAGTAAACTAGGCCTTAGGGCTAGATCAATAATTCTGAAATTCCATATCTATAAGTTATACTTCTGACTTCTTTTATCCCTCATTTTTGAACAGCAGTGTAAGGCATTTGACAAATGAATGAACATAATATGGTCCAGTAGTGTCTGAGTTGAAAATCTTGTGCTGTAAGAGAAAGACTGCATGACTCATATCATCAACAGCATGCAGGGTTTTCACATGCAGTCCTTGCATCAAGGCCATTATAGTGCTGAAGTGACTGCTCTGATGTCATTGTTAATGCCATGGATTCTTCACCAAGAATTATGCATCTGTTGGATGCTTCATGTAGGCTTAATTTTTCACCTCTTTACTGAATAACATGCCATTGCTCTATCTGAATGAAGATAATCTGAAAATACATTCACATATTTCTTGGGTTGCATGTACTGCAGTACGACTGTACTTTGTACTATTATATTCCAACCTTTCAAAATTCCGGACAGAGTATTACTCGTATATAAACTCAGTTGAGCCTGACTAATAAAGCTCGTAAACTATTCCCAGACAGTAGAAATTGCTTTAATGATGCCCAAAAGATGATGAAAATAAAAGCATCAGGCTGACATGTTCTTTTTTTCTCCTAAAAATCCTCCTTTTCAAGCAACTGCTTGCTAGTCTGTATGATTAGAAGGCATATGTTTTGCCTTTCAAAACTGTCTGACATCTGATGTCATAACATTCAAGATATGCTGCCCTGTGTTCTCTTGTTGTTATAGCAACCAAAGCATTTACAGGCTGTTCACTCATTAGTGAATCAGGTATCCTATGATGCAATAATACTAAGATGTTTGGTTTCTGTCACTTTTTTTTGTGTGACAAACTTACAATGAACTGTGAATGCAAGAAAACTGGCATAATAACTAAATTATGCTCCAAAGCCTTACTGGTATGGTTTGCCACTAAAACTATATGTGTGTGTATACATACATATACATATATTTATATGCGGATTTACATCAAATTATACCATGACCCCCCATTAATATTCCAAAACGTGCACGCTGATTGGCCAGCGTGCACATTGTAAATCGACTTATACTAATGGAAAAAGGTCCGGTCGCCCAGACTTTTTCCATTAGTATAAGTCTTTTTTAAAACACTGTCTCGCTATGTTAAAGGAGTTTAACATAGCGGCACAGGTTTAAAAAAAGCAATGGAGATCTCCGTTGCTTTTTTTAAAGCTGTCTCGCTATGTTAAACTCCTTTAACATAGTGACACAGTGTGTAAAAAGCAACGGAGATCTTGTTTTCTCCGTTGCTTTTTTTTTAAACCGGTCTTGCTATGTTAAATGGGTTTAACATAGCCAGACAGCTTTAAAATAAGCAATGGAGATATCCGTTGCTTATTTTAAAGCTGTCTCGCTATGTTAAACCCATTTAACATAGTGAAACAGTAAAAAGCAATGGAGATCTTGCTTTCTCCGTTGCTTTTGCCCACAGCTCTGATATACTGCGTAGGCATGCGCAGTACATCAGAACTGCCGCGGAATACCAGACAGCTGCGGAAGGGCAGCAAAGAGGCATTATACAATGCCATTATTTAAGAAAAGTAATTATTTTTTTCTTAAATAATGTCATTGTATAATAATAACCACTTTTGGTGTGGGTAATGCTGTATTTACCCACAGTTGGCTTTGTTTGGTCAAACCATGCCAACCGTGGGTAAATCCAGCATTACCCACACCCAGGCGTGGGTTATTGCTGTATTATCAAACACTTACTTTACTGAATCCTATTTCAACTAATCCACTTCTTCAAATCTCCTTATATCAAACTCCTGGAACTATGAAAAGGTCCACTTTGCCCCCCACTCCCCCCTAACTATATATATATATATATATATATATATATATATATATATATATATATATATATAGATATAGATATATATATATATATATATATATTTATATATATATATATATATATATATATATATACATATAGATATATATACACACACACATATATATATATATATATATATATATATATATATATATATAGATATAGATATACATACATATACACACAGATATATACAGACATGGAGAGAGCAAGTGAGTGAGTGAGCAATACATGCTTATGGTTAACTTAATCCAAAGCTCATTTAAAATAATAGAATAGAATATCATTTAATATAAACCACAAAACACTGAAACTGATTTCATTGCAAAATGTCCCATATACTAAATATATTTTTTGTTGGGGGCTTGCCTCTAATATACACTAACTCCACTATTACTCAGCCTTGGAGAAAATATAATACTCTTGACACACTGAATCACTGCTGGCACATGTACACAAACTTCTAGACATGGAGGTACTGAGTGGTAGGTATTAGCAAGGACTAATAATAATTAGCACTATTTTGCATTTTAGTTCCAGTCTACCAAAAGCCAAACCAACAGGCATTTTCAACAAGCTAACATAGTTTTCGATCAAATGTGATTCAGTCATTTGTGGTTTATATTAAATGCGTTTTACATTAAATGAACCACTGTTTTCTTTTTAGATAAAACAAACTTTAGATCAAATGAACCATAACTACACATATATATATATATATATATATATATATATACACACACACACACACACACACACACACACACACACACACACTTGGATACAATTTCATGCCAGTTGACTCACTTAATGATATTTTCAGATCACTGTTACTTTACTACATTATTGTCCTCACCAACAGGTTGAGGATGCTGATACCCATCAACAGCTATAAAATTATGCTGTAGAAGGGACCACAGGAAATATATGCCAGGAGGTCATTGGCAAGTTTTGCAAAAGGACAAAGTAGCAAAAATGTAGCCAAATGATAAACTGTTACATTAAGTTGTTTTTTTTTTCTGCTGGGGGCATAGCCTGCCCCCAATCTTTGGCTATATCTTCTGCCACTCCCCCATTACTTACTGTAGTCAGCTTGGTTTTCTAGATCACTGGGTAAAGAAAAAAAGTTGCATGCCCTTGTCATTATATTCATCCGAGATGAATTTTCAAGCAATCTGCCAAATTCAGAATTTAACAGGATACATTGGGAAAAAAATATACTCACTAAGGAAATGAATCACTCAATAGAAAGAGAAGTGCATATATAGAGATCAGAGTTCTGGGGGTAGAACCTCCACTTTGGGGTATCCCACTACTTTGTCCACACATCCCCAATCTCTAAATACATTATCTTTGAGGTTCTACCTACTTACTTTGTAAAAATTATACCCAATTAATTCCAAATAGTGTTCAATAATTCAGCAAAATGCTGATATGGTAACTTCATTTTAACCAGTATTGACTGACCTGAATCTAAACTGTTACTTACAATAAATACAACAGTTTATCCATGTGGATGAGATATGGGCTCAGTTGTTGAACTAAGTATTTTTTATCTGTCATCAAAATCTTTTTATTTTCTTTTGGTTTACTAAACACGGGCGATTAACAATTCATGAGTAACCAGTAATCATCTGAGTTCACTCTAAGAATGTACAGTAGTTGGAAGTTTCTTTCATGTAACAGGCCAAGTACTGAATGCGACATGGATTCTGAGTTAACTTCTGTGGTTTCCAGCGCAGCTTTGTCCTATGTCAGTGGGCCCCAGTGGAAAGCATATGCTTCAGACAGTTTTGCTGTCCCCTTACTGTGGTGTTAAGGACAGAAATCATGTCAAGTCCTTGGGAATACAGGTATTTTAGAAATGCTAGAGAGCAGCAGTACTTTATTAGTCTTTTTAAGTGAATAATATGATCTGCAAATTTCTTAGTAACTACAGTAAATGAATGACCACACACTGACTGTCAATTTATTCTCGTAATATGCAGATTCACTTAGGCAGAGATAATTAGCCATTATCTTCCATTGTCTCAGTTATAAAAATAGAGGAGTGCTCTTAAATCTTGGTCATATTTCAACATTGATGGCTGCAAAAGTTTTCTGTTACCATGAAGTGATAATTAGCATTCTTTAGACCATATATGAAAAAACACTTATTTATACAAAATAGTTTTCACTGTAATCCATACCTTCAATAAACCTTGAATCCTTTGCATAGTAGCAAATGGAAATGTATCTTCCAGTACTACTCATTCTTTTAAATGGGCCTGAGAAATGTCCACCTACTTCATGCTACTCAAGTCAGAAGTGACAAACTTGATGACATCCATGCAGACGGGAACTGAAAGTTCAACTGCTGAATCCTACACTAAGGCACTGTACGAGCACATCCACTCATGCATGAATCGTGCCATCCAAAATAGAACCAAGATGCTCTCATCCAAAAAAAGGAAGCCAATCTTTTGGTCCCCTGCCATAAACAAACTTTACAACAAAAGGAAGAAACTGTTGCAGAAAAGAGGAAAATCCCAGGATGCAAAAAACTCCCTTACCAGCCTCAGTAAGAAATTAAGATCTCTCATAAAATCCTCCAAAGCTAGTTACGAAAATAAAATTGCCAAAGATTCCAAAGACAACTTCAAAGCATTCTATAACTATGTCAAGAATCTAAATGGCAATGCTCAGATCTGCTCTGAGCTAAAACAGAATGGCATTAAATATACTGATCCCAAGGATATTGCCAATATCCTGGCAGATCGATTCAGTGCCAACTTCACCCCTCTCTCACCCCCTAAATGGCCCATCTCAATACCGGAAGATTGCCAAATTCCGGTAATAACGGCTACACAGGTAAAAAACGCACTCTCCAGAGCTAAGAATACAGCTTCCATGGGACCAGATGACATCCCGGGCTGTGTACTACATGAACTACAATATGAAATGGCACCTCACCTAAGTGTCATGTTTAATCATAGCCTCACCTCAGGTTTCATGCCCACTGAGTGGCGCAGAGCTACAGTTATCCCACTCCACAAGGGGGGATCCACCTTGGATCCCGGAAACTACCATCACATCAGTCTGACAAGCCTTATCTGCAAGGCCATGGAGCGTATTATCATGGAACTTATAAACAAAGACATTGGCAGCCTTCAAACACTTGACCCCACCCAGTTTGGGTTCGTGAACGGCCAATCTTGTCTCCTGAACCTGATTGACTTCTTTGAATCAGTCTCCAGAGCCATGGACAAGGGTAAGGTGGTCCACGCAGCCTATCTAGACCTTGCCAAGGCCTTTGACACCATCCCCCACTCTGGAATCATAGATAAACTTACTAAGCTGGGCATTAATCCCTACATCACCCAATGGGTTGCTAACTGGCTTACTGATAGAACCCACACTGCAAAAGTAGCTGACTCCAAATCCAGCTCCAGACAAGTGACAAGTGGAGTACCTCAGGGTTCATTCCTGGGACCGCTCTTGTTTGGCATCTACTTCTCTGAAGTACAGGCCAACACTAAGGGACTCTGGCTAACAAAGTTCGCAGATGACTGCAAACTGGGCGCCATTATTGAA